>NW_024607903.1:0-40987 GCF_018296145.1 Oncorhynchus tshawytscha
AATGGAATGTCCTCTCTCCCTCTACTGTGTAAATGGAATGTCCCTCTCTCTCTCCTGTGTAAATGGAATGTCCCTCTCTCTCTCTCCCTCTACTGTGTAAATGGAATGTCCCTCTCTCCCTCTCCTGTGTAAATGGAATGTCCCTCTCTCCCTCTCCTGTGTAAATGGAATGTCCTCTCTCTCTCCCTCTACTGTGTAAATGGAATGTCCCTCTCTCTCTCTCCCTCTCCTGTGTAAATGGAATGTCCCTCTCTCCCTCTCCTGTGTAAATGGAATGTCCTCTCTCCCTCTCCTGTGTAAATGGAATGTCCCTCTCTCCCTCTCCTGTGTAAATGGAATGTCCCTCTCTCCCTCTCCTGTGTAAATGGAATGTCCCTCTCTCTCTCCCTCTACTGTGTAAATGGAATGTCCCTCTCTCCCTCTCACTGTGTAAATGGAATGTCCCTCTCTCTCCCTCTACTGTGTAAATGGAATGTCCCTCTCTCTCTCCCTCTACTGTGTAAATGGAATGTCCCTCTCTCTCTCCCTCTACTGTGTAAATGGAATGTCCTCTCTCTCCCTCTACTGTGTAAATGGAATGTCCCTCTCTCTCTCCTCTCCTGTGTAAATGGAATGTCCTCTCTCCCTCTCTGTGTAAATGGAATGTCCCTCTCTCTCCTCTACTGTGTAAATGGAATGTCCTCTCTCCCTACTGTGAAATGAATGTCCTCTCTCCCTCTCCTGTGTAAATGGAATGTCCCTCTCTCTCCCTCTCCTGTGTAAATGGAATGTCCCTCTCTCCCTCTCCTGTGTAAATGGAATGTCCCTCTCTCTCCCTCTCCTGTGTAAATGGAATGTCCCTCTCTCCCTCTCCTGTGTAAATGGAATGTCCCTCTCTCCCTCTCCTGTGTAAATGGAATGTCCCTCTCTCTCTCCTGTGTAAATGGAATGTCCCTCTCTCTCTCCTCTCCTGTGTAAATGGAATGTCCCTCTCCCTCTCCTGTGTAAATGGAATGTCCCTTCTCTCCCTCTCCTGTAAATGGAATGTCCCTCTCTCCCTCTCCTGTGTAAATGGAATGTCCCTCTCTCTCCCTCCTGTGTAAATGGAATGTCCTCTCTCTCTCCCTCTACTGTGTAAATGAATGTCCTCTCTCTCTCCTCTACTGTGTAAATAATGTCCTCTCTCTCTCTCCCTCTACTGTAAATGGAATGTCCTTCTCTCTCCTCTACTGTAAATGGAATGTCCCTCTCTCTCTCCCCTCTACTGTGTAAATGGAATGTCCCTCTCTCCTCTACTGTGTAAATGGAATGTCCCTCTCTCCCTCTACTGTGTAAATGGAATGTCCCCTTCTCCCTCTACTGTGTAAATGGAATGTCCCTCTCCTCTGTTGTAAATGAATGTCCTCCCTCTCCTGTGTAAATGGAATGTCTCTCCTCTACTGTAAATGGAATGTCCCTCCCTCTACTGTGTAAATGTAATGTCCCTCTCTCCTCTCCTGTAAATGAATGTCCTCTCTCCTCCAAATGGAATGTCCTCTTCCTCTACTGTAAATGGAATGTCCTCTCCCTCTACTGTGTAAATGGAATGTCCCTCTCTCCCTCTACTGTGTAAATGGAATGTCCCTCTCTCCCCTCTACTGTGTAAATGGAATGTCTCTCCCTCTGTGTAAATGGAATGTCCTCTCCCTCTACTGTGTAAATGGAATGTCCTCTCTCTCTCTACTGTGTAAATGGAATGTCCCTCTCTCTCTCTACTCCCTCTCTACTGTGTAAATGGAATGTCCCTCTCCTCTCTCCCTCTACTGTAAATGGAATGTCTCTCTCTCCCTCTACTGTGTAAATGGAATGTCCTCTCTCCCTCTACTGTAAATGGAATGTCCCTCTCTCTCTCTCCCTCTACTGTGTAAATGGAATGTCCTCTCTCTCTCTCTACTGTGTAAATGGAATGTCCCTCTCCCTCTCTCCCTCTACTGTGTAAATGGAATGTCCTCTCTCCCTCTCCTGTGTAAATGGAATGTCCCTCTCTCTCCCTCTACTGTGTAAATGGAATGTCCTCTCTCTCCCTCTCCTGTGTAAATGGAATGTCTCTCTCCCTCTACTGTGTAAATGGAATGTCCCTCTCCTCTCTCCCTCTACTGTGTAAATGGAATGTCCCTCTCTCCTCTACTGTGTAAATGGAATGTCCCCTCTCTCTCCCTCTCCTGTGTAAATGGAATGTCCCTCTCTCCCTCTCCTGTGTAAATGGAATGTCCTCTCTCCCTCTCCTGTGTAAATGGAATGTCCCTCTCTCTCTCTCCTCTCCTGTGTAAATGGAATGTCCCTCTCTCTCCCTCTCCTGTGTAAATGGAATGTCCTCTCTCCCTCTCCTGTGTAAATGGAATGTCCTCTCTCCCTCTCCTGTGTAAATGGAATGTCCCTCTCTCCCTCTCCTGTGTAAATGGAATGTCCTCTCTCCCTCTCCTGTGTAAATGGAATGTCCCTCTCTCTCTCTCCCTCTCCTGTGTAAATGGAATGTCCCTCTCTCCCTCTCCTGTGTAAATGGAATGTCCCTCTCTCCCTCTCTACTGTGTAAATGGAATGTCCCTCTCTCTCCTCTCTCCTGTGTAAATGGAATGTCCCTCTCTCCCTCTCCTGTGTAAATGGAATGTCCTCTCTCTCTCCTTCCTGTGTAAATGGAATGTCCCTCTCTCTCTCTCCCTCTCCTGTGTAAATGGAATGTCCCTCTCTCTCTCTCCTCTCTCCTGTGTAAATGGAATGTCCTCTCTCTCCCTCTCCTGTGTAAATGGAATGTCCTCTCTCCTCTCCTGTGTAAATGGAATGTCTCTCTCCCTCTCCTGTGTAAATGGAATGTCCCCTCTCTCCCTCTCCTGTGTAAATGGAATGTCCTCTCTCTCCTCTCCTGTGTAAATGGAATGTCTCTCTCTCCCTCCTGTGTAAATGGAATGTCCCTCTCCCTCTCCCTCTCCCCTGTGTAAATGGAATGTCCTCTCCCTCTCCTGTGTAAATGGAATGTCCCTCTCTCCCTCTCCTGTGTAAATGGAATGTCCCCTCTCTCTCCTGTGTAAATGGAATGTCCCCTCCTCTCCTGTGTAAATGGAATGTCCCTCTCTCTCCTCCTCCCTCTCCTGTGTAAATGGAATGTCCTCTCTCTCCCTCTCCTGTGTAAATGGAATGTCCCTCTCTCCCTCTACTGTGTAAATGGAATGTCCCTCTCTCCCTCTACTGTGTAAATGGAATGTCCTCTCCCTCTACTGTGTAAATGGAATGTCCTCTCTCCCTCTACTGTGTAAATGGAATGTCCCTCTCTCCCTCTCCTGTGTAAATGGAATGTCCTCTCTCTCCCTCTACTGTGTAAATGGAATGTCCCTCTCTCTCTCCCTCTACTGTGTAAATGGAATGTCCCTCTCTCTCTCTCTACTGTGTAAATGGAATGTCCCTCTCTCCCTCTACTGTGTAAATGGAATGTCCCTCTCTCTCTCTACTGTGTAAATGGAATGTCCCTCTCTCCCTCTCTGTGTAAATGGAATGTCCCCTCTCCCACTGTGTAAATGGAATGTCCCTCTCTCCCTCTACTGTGTAAATGGAATGTCCTCTCTCTCCCTCTACTGTGTAAATGGAATGTCCCCTCTCTCTCTCTCCTGTGTAAATGGAATGTCCCTCTCTCTCCTCTACTGTGTAAATGGAATGTCCCTCTCTCCCTCTACTGTGTAAATGGAATGTCCCTCTCTCCTCTACTGTGTAAATGGAATGTCCCTCTCTCTCTCCCTCTACTGTGTAAATGGAATGTCCCTCTCTCCCTCTCTACTGTGTAAATGGAATGTCCCCTCTCTCCCTCTACTGTGTAAATGGAATGTCCTCTCTCTCTCTCTCCTCTACTGTGTAAATGGAATGTCCTCTCTCCTCTACTGTGTAAATGGAATGTCCCTCTCTCTCCCTCTACTGTGTAAATGGAATGTCCTCTCTCTCTCCCTCTACTGTGTAAATGGAATGTCCCTCTCTCTCCCTCTACTGTGTAAATGGAATGTCCTCTCCCCTCTACTGTGTAAATGGAATGTCCTCTCTCTCTCTCTACTGTGTAAATGGAATGGAATGTCCCTCTCCCCTCTCCCTCTGTGTAAATGGAATGTCCTCTCCCTCTACTGTGTAAATGGAATGTCCCTCTCTCTCTCCCTCTGCTGTGTACAATGGAATGTCCCTCTCTCTCTCCCTCTACTGTGTAAATGGAATGTCCCTCTCTCTCTCTCTGTGTAAATGGAATACTGTGTAAATGGAATGTCCCTCTCTCCCTCTCCTGTGTAAATGGAATGTCCTCTCTCTGTGTAAATGGAATGTCTCTCTCTCTCCTCTACTGTGTAAATGGAATGTCTCTCTCTCTCTCTCTCTCCTGTGTAAATGGAATGTCCCCTCCCTCTCTCCCCTCACTGTAAATGGAATGTCCCTCTCTCTCCCTCTCCTGTGTAAATGGAATGTCCCCTCTCTCCCTCTCCTGTGTAAAATGGAATGTCCCTCTCTCCCTCTCCTGTGTAAATGGAATGTCCCTCTCTCTCTCTCCCTCTCCTGTGTAAATGGAATGTCCCTCTCTCTCTCCCTCTCCTGTGTAAATGGAATGTCCCTCTCTCCCTCTCCTGTGTAAATGGAATGTCCCTCTCTCCCTCTCCTGTGTAAATCGAATGTCCTCTCTCCCTCTCCTTGTAAATGGAATGTCCCTCTCTCTCTCCTCTCCTGTGTAAATGGAATGTCCCTCTCTCTCTCCTGTGTAAATGGAATGTCCTTTCCTCTCTCCTGTGTAAATGGAATGTCCTCTCTCCTCTCCTGTGTAAATGGAATGTCCTCTCTCTCCCTCTACTGTGTAAATGGAATGTCCTCTCCCTCTCCTGTGTAAATGGAATGTCTCTCTCTCCTGTGTAAATGGAATGTCCCTCTCTCTCTCTCCTGTGTAAATGGAATGTCCCTCTCTCCCTCTCCTCCTCTCCCTCTCCTGTGTAAATGGAATGTCCCTCTCTCCTCTCCTGTGTAAATGGAATGTCCTCTCCTCCCTGTAAATGGAATGTCCCTCTCTCAAATAATGTCCTCTCCTGTGTAAATGGAATGTCTCTCCCTCTCCTGTGTAAATGGAATGTCCCTCTCTCCCTCTCCTGTGTAAATGGAATGTCCCTCTCTCTCCCTCTCCTGTGTAAATGGAATGTCCCTCTCTCTCCCTCTCCTGTGTAAATGGAATGTCCTCTCTCCCTCTCCTGTGTAAATGGAGATGTCCTCTCTCTCCTCTCTCCTGTGTAAATGGAATGTCCTCTCTCTCTCTCCTGTGCAAATGGAATGTCCCTCTCCCTCCCTCTCTCTCCCTCTCCTGTGTAAATGGAATGTCCTCTCCCTCTCCTGTGGGAATGGAATGTCCCCCCTCTCCTGTGTAAATGGAATGTCCCTCTCTCTCCTCTCCTGTGTAAATGGAATGTCCCTCTCTCTCCTCTCCTGTGTAAATGGAATGTCCCTCTCCTCTCCTCTGTAAATGGAATGTCCTCTCTCCTGTGTAAATGGAATGTCCTCTCTCTCTCCTCTACTGTAAATGGAATGTCCTCTCCCCCTCTCCTGTGTACAATGGAGTCCCTCCCTTCTCCTCTGTAAATGGAATGTCCCTCTCTCCCTCTCCTGTGTAAATGGAATGTCCTCTCTCCTCTACTGTGTAAATGGAATGTCCCTCTCTCTCTCTCCTGTGTAAATGGAATGTCCCTCTCTCTGTAAATGGAATGTCCTCTCTACTGTAAATGGAATGTCCCTCTCTCCTCTCCTGTGTAAATGGAATGTCCTCTCTCCTCTCCTGTGTAAATGGAATGTCCTCTCTCAGGGAATGGAATTGTCCTCTCCTCTACTGTGTAAATGGAATGTCCCTCTCTCCCTCTCCTGTGTAAATGGAATGTCCCTCTCTCTCTCTACTGTAAATGGAATGTCCTCTCTCTCTCCTCTACTGTGTACAATGGAATGTCCCTCTCTCCTCTACTGTGTAAATGAATGTCCCTCTCTCCTCTACTGTAAATGGAATGTCCCTCTCTCTCTCTCCCTCTACTGTGTACAATGGAATGTCTTCTCTCCCTCTACTGTGTACAATGGAATGTCCCCTCTCTCTCCCTCTACTGTGTACAATGGAATGTCCTCTCTCTCTCTCCTCTACTGTGTAAATGGAATGTCCCTCTCTCCCTCTCCTGTGTAAATGGAATGTCCCTCGATTAGAATAATTGTCTCTCCCTCTACTGTGTAAATGGAATGTCCCTCTCTCTCTCCCTCTACTGTGTAAATGGAATGTCTCTCTCCTCTACTGTGTAAATGGAATGTCCCTCTCTCCCTCTACTGTGTACAATGGAATGTCCCTCTCTCTCTCTCCTCTACTGTGTAAATGGAATGTCCTCTCTCTACTGTGTAAAATGGAATGTCCTCTCCCTCTACTGTGTACAATGGAATGTCCTCTCTCTCTCCTCTACTGTACAATGGAATGTCCCTCTCTCTCCTCTACTGTGTAAATGAATGTCCTCTCTCTCTCTCTCCCTCTACTGTGTAAATGGAATACTCCCTCTGAATGTCCCTCTCTCTGTGTAAATGGAATGTCCTCTCCCTCTCCTCTCTCTCCTCTACTGTGTAAATGAAATGTCCCTCTCTCTCCCTCTACTGTGTAAATGGAATGTCCCTCTCTCTCCCTCTACTGTGTAAATAATGTCCTTTCTCTCCCTCTACTGTGTACAATGGAATGTCCCTCTCTCAGAATGAATGTCTCTCCCTCTACTGTGTAAATGGAATGTCCCTCTCTCTCCCTCTACTGTGTAAATGGAATGTCCCTCTCTCTGACTCTACTGTGTAAATGGAATATCTCTCTCTCTCCCTCTACTGTGTGTAATGGAATGTCCCCTCTCTCCCCCTCTACTGTGTAAATGAATGTCCCTCTCTCTCCTCTACTGTGTAAATGGAATGTCTCTCTCTCTCCCTCTACTGTGTACAATGGAATGTCCTCTCTCTCTCTCTACTGTGTAAATGGAGATTTCCTCTCTGTAAAATGGAATGTCTCTCTCCTCTCCTGTGTAAATGGAATGTCCCTCTCTCTCTCTCCTGTGTAAAATGGAATGTCCCTCTCTCCTCTACTGTGTAAATGGAATGTCCCTCTCTCTCTCTCTCCTCTACTGTGTAAATGGAATGTCCTCTCTCCCTCTCCTGTGTAAATGGAATGTCCCTCCTGTGTAAATGGAATGTCCTTCTCCCTCTCCTGTGTAAATGGAATGTCCCTCTCTCTCCTCTCCTGTAAATGGAATGTCCCTCTTCCTCCTGTGCCCCAAATGGAATGTCCCTCTCTCCTCTCCTGTGTAAATGGAGATGTCCTCTCTCTCTCTCCTCTCTGTGTAAATGGAATGTCCCTCTCTCTCTCTCCTCTCCTGTGTAAATGGAATGTCCTCTCTCCTCTCCTGTGTAAATGGAATGTCCTCCCTCTCCTGTGTAAAATGGAATGTCCTCTCTCCCTCTACTGTGTAAATGGAATGTCCCTCTCCCTCTCCTGTGTAAATGGAATGTCCCTCTCTCTCTCTCCCTCTCCTGTGTAAATGGAATGTCCCTCCTCTCCTCCTGTGTAAATGGAATGTCCCTCTCTCTCCCTCTCCTGTGTAAATGGAATGTCTCTCCCTCTCCTGTGTAAATGGAATGTCCCTCTCCCTCTCCTGACTGTAAATGGAATGTCTCTCTCTCTCTCTCCTGTGTAAATGGAATGTCCTCTCTCCTCTCTCTGTGTAAATGGAATGTCCTCTCCCTCTCCTGTGTACAATGGAATGTCCTCCTCTCCCTCTCCTGTGTAAATGGAATGTCCTCTCCCTCTCCTGTGTAAATGGAATGTCCTCTCTCTCCCTCTACTGTGTAAATGGAATGTCTCTCCTCTCCTGTGTAAATGGAATGTCCCTCTCTCCCTCTACTGTGTAAATGGAATGTCCCTCTCTCTCTCCCTCTACTGTGTAAATGGAATGTCCCTCTCTCTCTCCCTCTCCTGTGTAAATGGAATGTCCTCTCTCTCTCTCCTCTCCTGTGTAAATGGAATGTCCCCTCTCTCCCTCTCCTGTGTAAATGGAATGTCCTCTCTCCCTCTCCTGTGTAAATGGAATGTCCTCCTCCCTCTCTGTGTAAATGGAATGTCCCTCTCTCCTCTCCTGTGTAAATGGAATGTCCTCTCTCTCCCTCTCCTGTGTAAATGGAATGTCCCTCTCTCCCTCTCCTGTGTAAATGGAATGTCCCTCTCTCTCCTCTCCTGTGTAAATGGAATGTCCCCTCTCCCTCTACTGTGTAAATGGAATGTCCTCTCCTGTGTAAATGGAATGTCCCTCTCTCTCTCTCTCCTGTGTAAATGGAATGTCTCTCTCCCTCTCCTGTGTAAATGGAATGTCCCTCCTCTCTCCCTCTCCTGTGTAAATGGAATGTCCCTCTCTCTCCCTCTCCTGTGTAAATGGAATGTCCCTCTCTCCCTCTCCTGTGTAAATGGAATGTCCCTCTCCTCTACTGTGTGTAATAATAATGTTCCTTCTCCCCTACTGTGTATTAAATGAATGTCCCTCTCCCTCTCTACTGTGTACAATGAATGTCCTCTTCCCTACTGTGTAATGGAATGTCCTCTCTCCCCTACTGTAAATGGAATGTTCCTCTCCCTACTGTGTAATGGAATGTCCCTCTCTCTCTCTCCCTCTACCGTGTACAATGGAATGTCCCTCTCTCTCCCTCTACTGTGTACAATGGAATGTCTCTCTCTCTCCCTCTACTGTGTACAATGGAATGTCCCTCTCTCCCTCTACTGTGTACAATGGAATGTCCCTCTCTCCCTCTCCTGTGTAAATGGAATGTCCTCTCTCTCCCCTACTGTGTAAATGGAATGTCCCTTTCCCTCTCTCCCTCTACTGTGTAAATGGAATGTCCCTCTCTCTCCCTCTACTGTTAAATGGAATGTCCTCTCTCTCCCTCTACTGTGTAAATGGAATGTCCTCTCTCTCTCTCTACTGTGTAAATGGAATGTCCCTCTCTCTCCCTCTACTGTGTAAAATGGAATGTCCTCTCTCCCTCTCACTGTGTAATGGAATGTCCCTCTCTCTCCTCTACTGTGTAAATGGAATGTCCTCTCTCTCTCCTCTACTGTGTAAATGGAATGTCCTCTCTCTCCCTCTACGTGGAATGTCTCTCTCTCCCTCTGTAGGAACAGGGCTCTGGTCAAAGTAGTGTACTATATAGGGAATAGGGCTCTGGTCTAAAGTAGTGTACTATATAGGAATAGGGCTCTGGTCTAAAGTAGTGCACTATATAGGGAATAGGGCCCTGGTCTAAAGTAGTGTACTATATAGGGAATAGGGCTCTGGTCTAAAGTAGTGTACTATATAGGGAATAGGGCCCTGGTCTAAGGTAGTGCACTGTATAGGGAACAGGGCTCTGGTCTAAAGTAGTGTACTATATAGGGAATAGAGCTCTGGTCTAAAGTAGTGTACTATATAGGGACTAGGGCCCTGGTCTAAAGTAGAGTACTATATAGGGAATCGGGCCCTTGTCTAAGGTAGTGCACTACGTAGGGAATAGGGCCCTTGTCTAAGGTAGTGTACTACATAGGGAATATGGCCCTGGCATAAGGTAGTGTACTGTATAGGGAATAGGGTGCCATAGGGCTCTGGTCTAAGGCAGTGTACTATATAGGGAATAGGTTGCCATAGGGCTCTGGTCTAAGGTAGTGTACTATACAGGGAATAGGGCCCTTGTCTAAGGTAGTGTACTATATAGGGAATAGGGCCCTTGTCAAAGGTAGTGTACTATATAGGGAATAGGGTGCCATAGGGCTCTGGTCTAAGGTAGTGTACTATATAGGGAATAGGGCCCTTGTCAAAGGTAGTGTACTATATAGGGAATAGGGTGCACACACTTTCCAAATGAGGACTGATGTAGACTATGTAAAAATGTTACTTGATGTTTCCCAGCTTGGCTCAGCCAATTTGCTCGGCACGGCAGTCATTTCACCCATTGAGAGAATGACCATATCCCAGAGGAATAGAGTAGCTGCTATATGTAGGGCAAATGGCAACCTATTCCCTATTTAGTGCACTACTTTTGATCAGGGCCCTGTGAGGGCTAGTGGAACTAGAAAGAGAATAGGGTGCCATTTGGGATGAATAGTGTTAGTTCTCCAGCCAGCTAAGTTCTTCAGAGTACGAGCAGCTTGGTTCTCTAGACATTATGGGATGTTAGTTCTCCAGCCAGCTAGGTTCATCTGAGTACGAGCAGCTTGGTTCTCTTGGCATTATGGGATGTTAGTTCCCCAGCCAGCTAGGTTCATCAGAGTACGAGCAGCCTTGGTTCTCTTGGCATTATGGGATGTTAGTTCCCCAGCCAGCTAGGTTCATCAGAGTACGAGCAGCCTCGTTCTCTTTACATTATGGGATGTTAGTTCTCCAGCCAGCTAGGTTCATCAGAGTACGAGTAGCTTGGTTCTCTAGACATTATGGGATGTTAGTTCTCCAGCTAGTTAGGTTCATCAGAGTACGAGCTTCTTCGTTCTCTTGGCATTATGGGATGTTAGTTCCCCAGCCAGCTAGGTTCATCAGAGTACGAGCAGCTTGGTTCTCTAGACATTATGGGATGTTAGTTCCCCAGCCAGCTCGGTTCATCTGAGGACGAGCAGCTTGGTTCTCTTGGCATTATGGGATGTTAGTTCCCAGGCAGCTAGGTTCATCAGAGTACGAGCAGCTTGGTTCTCTAGACATTATGGGATGTTAGTTCTCCAGCCAGCTAGGTTCATCAGAGTACGAGCAGCTTCATTCTCTAGACATTATGGGATGTTAGTTCCCCAGCCAGCTAAGTTCATCAGAGTACGAGCAGCTTGGTTCTCTAAACATTATGGGATGTTAGTTCTCCAGCCAGCTAGGTTCATCTGAGTACGAGCAGCTTAATTTTCTTGACATTTTCTAAGAGGCGCTGTCTCTTCGGGCTAGATAAAGTTAATTGGCCCACATGAAAAGACATTTGAAGTCTGTCCTTTCAAAGGAACGCTTCTTCCTTAGGAACGGAAGTTGGTGGTGTAGTCGACAGTCAAATCATCTTCTGAAGGTAATGAGCTGGAGTGTGGACTGAACTCTCTCTCTCTCCTGATGAGATGTTGGTTTAGTTCTGACAGGGTGCATGAGAACATGTCTCGTCATATCAGGTTCTTATGCAAAGGATAGGAAGTGTTTGCAGAGAGAGACAGAGAGGGAGAGAGAGAAACAGAGAGAGACAGAGAGAGAGAGAGAGAGAGAGAGAGGGAGAGAGAGAGGGAGAGAGAGAGGGAGAGAAACAGAGAGGGAGAGAAACAGAGAGGGAGAGAAACAGAGAGAGAGAGAGGGAGAGAGAGGGAGAGAGAGGGAGAGAGAGGGAGAGAAACAGAGAGAGGGAGAGAGAGGGAGAGAAACAGAGAGAGGGAGAGAGAGGGAGAAAGGGAGTTTACCTCTATGAACATTGCTTTGAGAACAGGCGGTGAGGTCTGTAGTTATGTATTATCATGTCAAGATTGTCCACCTGGCAGGTTACATCCTCCACACCTGGCAGGTTACATCCTCCACACATGGCAGGTTACATCTTTACATCTCCACACCTGGCAGGTTACATCTCTACACCTGGCAGGTTACATCCTCCACACCTGGCAGGTTACATCCTCCACACCTGGCAGGTTACATCTCTACATCTCTACACCTGGCAGGTTACATCCTCCACCTCCACACCTGGCAGGTTACATCCTCCACCTCCACACCTGACAGGTTACATCCTCCACCTCCACACCTGACAGGTTACATCCTCCACCTCCACACCTGACAGGTTACATCCTCCACCTCCACACCTGGCAGGTTACATCCTCCACCTCCACACCTGGCAGGTTACATCCTCCACCTCCACACCTGGCAGGTTACATCCTCCACCTCCACACCTGGCAGGTTACATCCTCCACACCTGGCAGGTTACATCCTCCACCTCCACACCTGGCAGGTTACATCCTCCACCTCCACACCTGGCAGGTTACATCCTCCACCTCCACACCTGGCAGGTTACATCCTACACCTCCACACCTGGCAGGTTACATCCTCCACACCTGGCAGGTTACATCCTCCACACCTGGCAGGTTACATCCTCCACCTCCACACCTGGCAGGTTACATCCTCCACCTCCACACCTGGCAGGTTACATCCTACACCTCCACACCTGGCAGGTTACATCCTCCACCTCCACACCTGGCAGGTTACATCCTACACCTCCACACCTGGCAGGTTACATCCTACACCTTCACACCTGGCAGGTTACATCCTACACCTCCTCACCTGGCAGGTTACATCCTACACCTCATCACCTGGCAGGTTATATCCTACACCTCCACACCTGGCAGGTTACAACCTACACCTCCTCACCTGGCAGGTTACATCCTACACCTCCTCACCTGGCAGGTTACATCCTACACCTTCTCACCTGGCAGGTTACATCCTACACCTCCTCATCTGGCAGGTTACATCCTACACCTCCTCACCTGGCAGGTTACATCCTACACCTCCTCACCTGGCAGGTTATATCCTACACCTCTACACCTGGCAGGTTACATCCTCCACCTCATCACCTGGCAGGTTACATCCTCCACCTCATCACCTGGCAGGTTACATCCTACACCTCATCACCTGGCAGGTTACATCCTACACCTCCCCACCTGGCAGGTTACATCCTCCACCTCCACACCTGGCAGGTTACATCCTCCACCTCCACACCTGGCAGGTTACATCCTACACCTCCTCATCTGGCAGGTTACATCCTACACCTCCTCACCTGGCAGGTTACATCCTCCACCTCCACACCTGGCAGGTTACATCCTCCACCTCCACACCTGGCAGGTTACATCCTCCACCTCCACACCTGGCAGGTTACATCCTCCACCTCCACACCTGGCAGGTTACATCCTCCACACCTGGCAGGTTACATCCTCCACACCTGGCAGGTTACATCCTCCACCTCCACACCTGGCAGGTTACATCCTCCACCTCCACACCTGGCAGGTTACATCCTCCACCTCCACACCTGGCAGGTTACATCCTACACCTCCACACCTGGCAGGTTACATCCTACACCTCCACACCTGGCAGGTTACATCCTACACCTTCACACCTGGCAGGTTACATCCTACACCTCCCCACCTGGCAGGTTACATCCTACACCTCCTCACCTGGCAGGTTACATCCTACACCTCATCACCTGGCAGGTTATATCCTACACCTCCATACCTGGCAGGTTACAACCTACACCTCCTCACCTGGCAGGTTACATCCTACACCTCCTCACCTGGCAGGTTACATCCTACACCTCCTCATCTGGCAGGTTACATCCTACACCTCCTCACCTGGCAGGTTACATCCTACACCTCATCACCTGGCAGGTTACATCCTACACCTCATCACCTGGCAGGTTATATCCTACACCTCCACACCTGGCAGGTTACAACCTACACCTCCTCACCTGGCAGGTTACATCCTACACCTCTACACCTGGCAGGTTACACCCTCCACCTCCTCACCTGGCAGGTTACATCCTACACCTCATCACCTGGCAGGTTACATCCTACACCTCCCTACCTGGCAGGTTACATCCTACACCTCCTCACCTGGCAGGTTACATCCTACACCTCATCACCTGGCAGGTTATATCCTACACCTCCACACCTGGCAGGTTACATCCTACACCTCCTCACCTGGCAGGTTACATCCTACACCTCTACACCTGGCAGGTTACACCCTCCACCTCCTCATCTGGCAGGTTACAACCTACACCTCCTCACCTGGCAGGTTACATCCTACACCTCTACACCTGGCAGGTTACACCCTCCACCCCCTCATCTGGCAGGTTACATCCTACACCTCCACACCTGGCAGGTTACATCCTCCACCTCCTCTGGGTTTTTGGAGTTAGCAAGAAAGGCATTTCACTGTACTTGTGCGTGTGACATTAAAAACGTCTCTGGAAAATCAAGAGGACTCAAGTGGAGCTTTCTCCACCTGATGGGTGAGTGGTCCCTGATGGGGGAGTGGTCCCTGATGGGGAGCGTTCCCTGATGGGTGAGTGGTCCCTGACGGGGAGTGGTCCCTGACGGGGGGAGTGGTCCCTGATGGGGGAGTGGTCCCTGATGGGGGAGTGGTCCCTGATGGGTGAGTGGTCCCTGATGGGTGAGTGGTCCCTGATGGGTGAGTGGTCCCTGATGGGGGAGCGTTCCCTGATGGGTGAGTGGTCCCTGATGGGTGAGTGGTCCCTGATGGGGGAGCGTTCCCTGATGGGTGAGTGGTCCCTGACGGGGAGCGTTCCCTGATGGGTGAGTGGTCCCTGACGGGGAGTGGTCCCTGATGGGTGAGTGGTCCCTGATGGGGGAGTGGTCCCTGATGGGGGAGTGGTCCCTGATGGGTGAGTGGTCCCTGATGGGGAGCGTTCCCTGATGGGGGAGCGTTCCCTGATGGGGAGCGTTCCCTGATGGGGGAGTGGTCCCTGATGGGGGAGTGGTCCCTGATGGTGGAGCGTTCCCTGATGGTGGAGTGAACTGTGTTGTGCCACGGTCCAGTTTTACACTCGGGACCTGTAGTCTGTGTCACCGTTAAGACATGGCTACCAGGTGGCGACTGACTGAGGGAAGCTACAGTACAACAAGCCCCACATAGTGGCGCCCAGTCTCCTTCCTGGCCCAACCTGTGCTGTTCTGAGTGGGTCACAGGTCCATCTCCATGCTCCCTATGAGGTAGAGGTGGTCGCCCCGTCTGGTCTGGAAATGGAGCTGCTCCTTCCTCTGATAGACGGTCAGCTTACAGCCACGCCTGGTAAGGGTAACCTCAAATGCCACCCTATTCCCTATATAGTGCACTACTTTAGACCAGAGCCCTATTCCCTGCAGAGTAAATATAGAACACTACTTTAGACCAGAGCCCTATTCCCTATATAGTGCACTAACCTTTAGACCAGAGCCCTATTCCCTATATAGTGCACTACTTTAGACCAGAACCCTATTAACCCTATATAGTGCACTAATTTAGACCAGAACCCTATTCCCTATATAGTGCACTACTTTAGACCAGAGCCCTATTCCTATATAGTGCACTAATTTAGACCAGAGACCTATTCCCTATATAGTGCACTACTTTAGACCAGAGCCCTATTAACCCTATATAGTGCACTACTTTTGACCGGAGCCCTATAGTACCACACTATAAAGGGGTTAGAGGCACCTTTTGGGATGCACTCAATGCGAGTCCTCCCAACCCCTCTAACCCCCTTCTCAGGGAGGCCTGAAACCAGAGACCTATTTAGGGATGTGAGAAACTCTGAACCCTACAGGTTATAAATAAACGTGTGGAGTCAGAGGCTTAGCTTTCACTACACCTGTAAACTAACCTGCAGAATAAACTAACCTGTAGAGTAAACTAACCCATAGAGTAAACTAACCTGTAGAGTAAACTAACCTGCAGAGTAAACTAACCCATAGAGTAAACTAACCTGTAGAGTAAACTAACCTGCAGAGTAAACTAACCTGTAGAGTAAACTAACCTGTAGAGTAAACTAACCCGTAGAGTAAACTAACCCGTAGAGTAAACTAACCTGTAGAGTAAACTAACCTGTAGAGTAAACTAACCTGTAGAGTAAACTAACCTGTAGAGTAAACTAACCTGTAGAGTAAACTAACCTGTAGAGTAAACTAACCTGTAGAGTAAACTAACCTGTAGAGTAAACTAACCCATAGAGTAAACTAACCCATAGAGTAAACTAACCCATAGAGTAAACTAACCTGTAGAGTAAACTAACCTGCAGAGTAAACTAACCTGTAGAGTAAACTAACCTGCAGAGTAAACTAACCCGTAGAGTAAACTAACCTGCAGAGTAAACTAACCCATAGAGTAAACTAACCTGCAGAGTAAACTAACCTGTAGAGTAAACTAACCTGCAGAGTAAACTAACCTGTAGAGTAAACTAACCTGCAGAGTAAACTAACCTGTAGAGTAAACTAACCTGTAGAAGTAAACTAACCTGTAAAAACCTGCAGAGTAAACTAACCTGTAGAGTAAACTAACCTGTAGACTAAACTAACCTGTAGAGTAAACTAACCTGTAGAGTAAACTAACCTGTAGAGTAAACTAACCTGCAGAGTAAACTAACCTGTAAAAACCTGCAGAGTAAACTAACCTGTAAACTAACCTGCAGAGTAAACTAACCTGCAGAGTAAACTAACCTGCAGAGTAAACTAACCTGTAGAGTAAACTAACCTGTAGAGTAAACTAACCTGTAAACTAACCTGTAAACTAACCTGTAGAGTAAACTAACCCAGAGTAAACTAACCTGTAGAGTAAACTAACCTGTAGAGTAAACTAACCTGTAAACTAACCTGTAGAGTAAACTAACCTGTAGAGTAAACTAACCTGCAGAGTAAACTAACCTGTAAACTAACCTGCAGAGTAAACTAACCTGCAGAGTAAACTAACCTGTAGAGTAAACTAACCTGTAGAGTAAACTAACCTGTAGAGTAAACTAACCTGCAGAGTAAACTAACCTGTAAACTAACCTGCAGAGTAAACTAACCTGTAGAGTAAACTAACCTGTAGAGTAAACTAACCTGTAGAGTAAACTAACCTGTAGAGTAAACTAACCTGTAAACTAACCTGTAGAGTAAACTAACCTGTAGAGTAAACTAACCTGTAGAGTAAACTAACCTGTAGAGTAAACTAACCCATAGAGTAAACTAACCTGTAAACTAACCTGCAGAGTAAACTAACCTGTAGAGTAAACTAACCTGTAGAGTAAACTAACCTGTAGAGTAAACTAACCTGTAGAGTAAACTAACCTGTAGAGTAAACTAACCTGCAGAGTAAACTAACCTGCAGAGTAAACTAACCTGTAGAGTAAACTAACCTGTAAACTAACCTGTAGAGTAAACTAACCTGTAGAGTAAACTAACCTGTAGAGTAAACTAACCTGTAGAGTAAACCAACCTGTAAACTAACCTGTAGAGTAAACTAACCTGTAGAGTAAACTAACCCATAGAGTAAACTAACCTGTAGAGTAAACTAACCTGTAGAGTAAACTAACCTGTAGAGTAAACTAACCTGCAGAGTAAACTAACCTGCAGACTAAACTAACCTGCAGAGTAAACTAACCTGCAGAGTAAACTAACCTGTAGAGTAAACTAACCAGCAGAGTAAACTAACCCATAGAGTAAACTAACCCATAGAGTAAACTAACCCATAGACTAAACTAACCTGCAGAGTAAGACGCTTAGCGGTATTTTGTTTAATCTCTCCATGTACTTTTCTAGCTTTGATCTGGACAAATTGATGCCAGGCACCACAGGCATAAAGTTATATTTTTGGCTCATGAATTTTTCAAAAAGTAAAAATAAAAACATCAAAAAGTTTAAGAAAATGTATATTTTCATTAGTTTATCATACTAATGATCGCTCCTTAGTGGTCTAAGGCACTGCATCTCAGTTCATCACTACAGTACCTGGTTCGAATCCAGGCTGAATCACATCCGGCCGTGATTGGGAGTCCCACAGGGAGATTCACAATTGACCCAGCGTCGTCCGGGTTTGGTCTGGGGTCCACCGTCATTGTAAATAAGAATTTGAAGAATTTGTTCTTAACTGGCATTGCCTTGAATTGTAACCACTGATAAATGGACCCACATCCATCATTTAATAACGAATGGAACAAACTGGACTATATTTAGGAACTGGGTCTGAATACAGTAGCAAACGTTGAGACACAGCTCCTCATTCATGGGTTGACAGAGTGAGCAAAACTGTCATCAAGACCACAAAAAAGTGGCTACTTTGAAAAAAATCTCAAATATAAAATATATTTTGATTTGTTTAACACTGTTTTGGCTACGACATAATTCCACGTGTTTTATTTCATAGTTTTGATGTCTTCACTATTATTCTACAATGTAGAAAACAGTAAAAATAAAGAAAAACCTGTGAATGAGTAGATGTGTCTAAACGTTTTGCCTGGTACTGTGCAGATAGGTAGATTCTGTGTGTCTAACTGACATTTCCCGCCAGACTCACCACACAACAACTCCATTTCCTCATCTTCAAGAAGCATCAGCGGTCACCAAACGGTGTGTGGTTATCCTTAGACCTATTTTCCACAGACTTTATACATTAGGGATTTGTTGACGTGTCGTCAATTTTTTAAATTCTAGATGACATTTTCTCCTGAAAAAAAATTGCATTTGAGTATTTTTAACAGATAGAAATATGTAAAAAAAGGTTTAATTCACAATCTGTTATGTATAAATCCAGTCGTGGAGTGTCCTAACAAAATTAAATAGCCTAAATATTTGTGACTTTAAATCCCGTGTCCAGAATAATGTATTCGTGTGATATGCAAATATGCACATTTAAAAAAAAAAAAAAATGAAATATCACCTCATTTGCATATCTCAAAATAATATTTCCAGGGGGGAAATTATAGAAAAATAATTATATTTGTGTCCACGTTCAACCGGTAAAAGTTGACTGTGATGTGATTAAGGATCAACGCAAGTTCCAAAGAGGAAGTGTGACGTAGCCCGATTTGATCTGCGAATCAGAAGCGTACGTCTCGGGGTCTGGCAGGAAACTGCGTATAAACAAAACGGAGGTGAGGGACGCACCCAAAACCTATGTAGGACACCGCTTTAGACCAAAACCCCATGGGTCCTAGGAAGTAGTGAACTATACAGGTAACAGGGTCCCGTTTGAGATAGATCTGATTCGAAGCTTTGAAGTGACTCGTTTCATTTCAGTCAACCAAACAACTCACGACTATCGCATCCATCCCTTCAAACATGGTTTTATTTCCCCCTACGTTCAGTTATATTTGTGATAAAACACAATATTTTAATATCTGGATCATTCGCCAATATCTCGGTTTTGACATCTTCAAATGCTCCTCTTTAGCTTGCCGTCAAATCCCGATGGTGCCGTCACTAATGCTGCCATAGAAACCTGGGAACATCTGGTACCTGTTATCGGTCACGTTGTGGTTGGACAGACCGAGACAGACAGAGAGAGACAGACAGGGCCAGGTAGACAGACAGAGACAGGTAGACAGACAGAGACAGGTAGACAGACAGACAGACAGACAGACAGGGCCAGGTAGACAGACAGAGACAGGTAGACAGACAGAGACAGGTAGACAGACAGACAGACAGACAGACAGACAGACAGACAGACAGACAGACAGACAGACAGACAGACAGACAGACAGGGCCAGGTAGACAGACAGACAGACAGGGCCAGGTAGACAGACAGACAGACAGGGCCAGGGACAGACAGACAGGGACAGACAGACAGGGACAGACAGGGCCCAGGTAGACAGACAGGGCCCAGGTAGACAGACAGACAGGGACAGACAGACAGGGACAGACAGGGCCCAGGTAGACAGACAGGGCCAGGTAGACAGACAGGGCCAGGTAGACAGACAGACAGACAGACAGGGCCAGGTAGACAGACAGACAGACAGACAGGGCCCAGGTAGACAGACAGACAGACAGGGCCAGGTAGACAGACAGACAGGGACAGACAGGGCCCAGGTAGACAGACAGGGCCCAGGTAGACAGACAGTGCCCAGGTAGACAGACAGGGCCCAGGTAGACAGACAGGGCCCAGGTAGACAGACAGGGCCCAGGTAGACAGACAGACAGTGAGACAGACAGGGCCAGGTAGACAGACAGAGACAGACAGGGCCAGGTAGACAGACAGAGACAGACAGGGCCAGGTAGACAGACAGGGGCCAGGTAGACAGACAGGGGCCAGGTAGACAGACAGACAGTGAGACAGACAGGGCCAGGTAGACAGACAGACAGACAGAGACCGACAGGGCCAGGTAGACAGACAGAGAGACAGACAGAGACCGACAGGGCCAGGTAGACAGACAGGGCCCAGGTAGACAGACAGAGAGACAGACAGTGAGACAGACAGGGCCAGGTAGACAGACAGACAGACAGACCGACAGGGCCAGGTAGACAGACAGTAGAGCAGGAGAGTAGTTTGCCTCTATAGACCAACTGAAACAACCCAACCAAGATGGAACACAGGATCAGAAAACCAGCTCACCAAGAAGAACAACATCTCTTAATGGTTTTTTGTGTTAATTACATCCAATTTAGTTTAATTTATGTTTCTGTGGGGGATTTAAAGACGGGAATCAGAAGTCAACTTCACAGCATCGCTCCCTAGTGGCGGTCCATGCCGGCGCTCTGTAGCAGCTCTGTGGGTGTCTGAGCCGGGGATCTGAAAGCAGTCTGGAAGCCTGGAGGTGGGGAGTGGAAGTGGCCGACTGGGTGGGGGTTGTGAGAGGCTGTGGATGGGGGTGGGAAGGGGGCCCAGCTGGGTCTGTGGTGAGGACGGACATGGCCGCTGTGTGAGTTGGGCTGCTGGGGTTCGGGTTCGCAGTGGAGCTGGGGATAGACGGAGCATCCATCTCTGTAAGGGCCTGAAGGGACTTGAGCCAGTGGGGAGGGTTGTCATCCTGGAGGGAGTCAAAACTGTTGCCTGCTGACGATGGGAAACCTGGAGAGAGAGACAGACAGACAGAGAGAGAGACAGAGAGAGAGAGAGAGAAAAAGAGAGAGAAAGAGACAGAGCGAGACAGAGAGACAGAGAGAGAGAGAGAGAGAGAGAGACAGGGAGAGAGAAGAGTAAATGAGAACCACAGTACAGAACAAGCCTGAAGTCCAACTGACAAAACTCAGGGTGGAGAAAGAACTCCTCGACTGATGTCAGCACTGACAGACCCAGGATCCTCATCACTAACCAGGCTGCCTCCCTCCGACAGGACAGCTACAGATAGGAGAGCTGGGCCTGGCTGGCTGACGAGAGAGCTTGCTATTAAAACCACACAGAGACAGACAGCCACAATGATTGGCCACCATTACATGATTAGCCGTTAGAGAGAGGAGAAATCCTCTGTGTAGAGGACCTGTCTGTCTGGAGTCAAGACCTACTAATACGACAAAAAGCCTTGAGGCCTAACAGCTAGCGTTAGCAGATCTTCCCAGACAGGAAGTGGCTGAGTTATTATAGTTTCCCTATTCCCTATATAGAACACTACTATAGATCAGGGCCCTATATATAACACTACTATAGACCAGGGCCCTATATATAACACTACTATAGACCAGGGCCCTATATATAACACTACTATAGACCAGGGTCCTATATTGAACACTACTATAGACCAGGGCTCTATATAGAACACTACTATAGACCAGGGCCCTATATATAACACTACTATAGACCAGGGCCCTATATATAACACTACTATAGACCAGGGTCCTATATTGAACACTACTATAGACCAGGGCTCTATATAGAACACTACTATAGACCAGGGCCCTATATAGAACACTACTATAGACCAGGGTCCTATATATAACACTACTATAGACCAGGGTCCTATATAGAACACTACTATAGACCAGGGTCCTATATAGAACACTACTATAGACCAGGGTCCTATATAGAACACTACTATAGACCAGGGTCCTATATAGAACACTACTATAGACCAGGGCTCTATATAGAACACTACTATAGACCAGGGCTCTATATTGAACACTACTATAGACCAGGGCTCTATATAGAACACTACTATAGACCAGGGTCCTATATAGAACACTACTATAGACCAGGGCCCTATATAGAACACTACTATAGACCAGGGCTCTATATTGAACACTACTATAGACCAGGGCTCTATATAGAACACTACTATAGACCAGGGCTCTATATTGAACACTACTATAGACCAGGGCTCTATATAGAACACTACTATAGACCAGGGCTCTATATAGAACACTACTATAGACCAGGGCTCTATATTGAACACTACTATAGACCAGGGCTCTATATAGAACACTACTATAGACCAGGGCTCTATATAGAACACTACTATAGACCAGGGTCCTATATAGAACACTACTATAGACCAGGGCTCTATATTGAACACTACTATAGACCAGGGCTCTATATAGAACACTACTATAGACCAGGGCCCTATATAGAACACTACTATAGACCAGGGCCCTATATATAACACTACTATAGACCAGGGTCCTATATAGAACACTACTATAGACCAGGGCCCTATATAGAACACTACTATAGACCAGGGCTCAGAGGGAATAGGGTGCCATTTGGACCACGATAACCGTTTCTTATCGGATTGACGAGGTCTTCTGCCCGCTGGTGATTGAACGTCATCTTAAAAAAGAAAATTGATTGGATGGGACCCTAGACGGAGTGCATTGATTGGTCGATGTCCAATTGGCAATAACCCTGTTTTACTGCCATTGATTCAGCATTGTTTCCAGGCTGTTATGGACTACAGGGGTGAAGAGAACAGCCCTATTGGACAATCTACTTCCCATAGTATTTTACCGAGACGGTTGGGTTGATACTAGAGCAGACAGACATTATGGTAGTATAGGGAGAGCTTCCACTATCCTCACTCAGAAGATACAGTTCTCTGATAATGTCTGTGATTTTATGCACTTCAGGAATAGACGTTCTAAACAGAACAGTATCTGACAGTGGATGGAAGGAGAGAGAGAGGGATGTATAGCATAAGGAACAACACACCTGGTCTCCCCATGCAGCCCAGCTGGATGTGTAGTATAAGGAGCAGACAGGGAGTCCAGCTGGATGTATAGCATAAGGAGCAGACAGGGAGTATAAGGAGCAGACAGGGAGTCCAGCTGGATGTATAGCATAAGGAGCAGACAGGGAGTCCAGCTGGATGTATAGCATAAGGAGCAGACAGGGAGTATAAGGAGCAGACAGGGAGTCCAGCTGGATGTATAGTATAAGGAGCAGACAGGGAGTATAAGGAGCAGACAGGGAGTCCAGCTGGATGTATAGTATAAGGAGCAGACAGGGAGCATAAGGAGCAGACAGGGAGTCCAGCTGGATGTATAGTATAAGGAGCAGACAGGGAGTATAAGGAGCAGACAGGGAGTATAAGGAGCAGACAGGGAGTCCAGCTGGATGTATAGTATAAGGAGCAGACAGGGAGCATAAGGAGCAGACAGGGAGTCCAGCTGGATGTATAGTATAAGGAGCAGACAGGGAGTATAAGGAGCAGACAGGGAGCATAAGGAGCAGACAGGGAGTATAAGGAGCAGACAGGGAGTATAAGGAGCAGACAGGGAGTATAAGGAGCAGACAGGGAGTATAAGGAGCAGACAGGGAGTATAAGGAGCAGACAGGGAGTATAAGGAGCAGACAGGGAGCATAAGGAGCAGACAGGGAGTATAAGGAGCAGACAGGGAGTATAAGGAGCAGACAGGGAGTATAAGGAGCAGACAGGGAGTATAAGGAGCAGACAGGGAGCATAAGGAGCAGACAGGAGTCCAGCTGGATGTATAGCATAAGGAGCAGACAGGGAGTATAAGGAGCAGACAGGGAGTATAAGGAGCAGACAGGGAGTATAAGGAGCAGACAGGGAGTATAAGGAGCAGACAGGAGTCCAGCTGGATGTGTAGCATAAGGAGCAGACAGGAAGTCCAGCTGGATGTGTAGCATAAGGAGCAGACAGGAAGTCCAGCTGGATGTATAGTATAAGGAGCAGACAGGGAGTATAAGGAGCAGACAGGAAGTCCAGCTGGATGTATAGCATAAGGAGCAGACAGGGAGTATAAGGAGCAGACAGGAGTCCAGCTGGATGTATAGTATAAGGAGCAGACAGGGAGTATAAGGAGCAGACAGGGAGTATAAGGAGCAGACAGGGAGTATAAGGAGCAGACAGGGAGTATAAGGAGCAGACAGGGAGTATAAGGAGCAGACAGGGAGTATAAGGAGCAGACAGGGAGTATAAGGAGCAGACAGGGAGTATAAGGAGCAGACAGGGAGTATAAGGAGCAGACAGGGAGTCCAGCTGGATGTGCAGCATAACGTAATGCCATAAGGGAATGATCTTTGTGTTCTATCGTTTGTTCCGACTCTGAACTCTAAATAGAAATTAACAACAGATGTAAAATGGTATATTTCCCTTATTTTCCATTCAGTGTCTCACAGTGTCTCACAGCCTCTCACAGCCTCTCACAGCCTCTCACAGCCTCTCACAGCCTCTCACAGCCTCTCACAGCCTCTCCATAATACATATTATGGATACATACATATTATGACACAGCAATATACTGGGATTACGTGTCCGAATACATTTAATCCCAGATTACATGTAGACTTGTCAAATCCTACATCTGCCAAGCGAGCCCTGGCTTGACTATCTCTGCCCTGCCCAAAACACGACATACAGGGCATTCGACAAGTATTCCAGACCCCTTGACTTTTTCACACATTTTGTTATGTTACAGCCTTATTCTAAAATGGATAAAATACATTTTTTTCTCATCAATCTACACACAATATCCCATACTGACATCACAACACCCCATAATGACATCACAATACCCCAAAATGACATCACAACACCCCATAATGACATCACAATACCCCATAATGACATCACAATACCCCATAATGACATCACAACACCCCATAATGACATCACAACACCCCATAATGACATCACAATACCCCAAAATGACATCACAATACCCCAAAATGACATCACAATACCCCAAAATGACATCACAACACCCCATAATGACATCACAACACCCCATAATGACATCACAACACCCCATAATGACATCACAATACCCCAAAATGACATCACAATACCCCATAATGACAAAGCAAACAGGATTTATTCTTTTTTTGTGCAAATTAATAAAAAAAAAATACATTATTTGCATAAGGATTCAGACCCTTTGCTATGAGACTTGAAATTGAGTTCAGGTGCATCCTGTTTCCATTGATCATCCTTGAGATGTTTTTCAACTTGGAGTCCACCTGTGGTAAATTCAATTGACCGGCCAAACTGAGCAATCAGGGGAGAAGGGCCTTGGTCAGGGAGGTGACCAAGAACCCGATGGTCACTCTGACAGAGTTTCAGAATTCCTCTGTGGAGATCGGAGAAACTTCCAGAAAGACAACCACCTCTGCAGCACTTCACCAATCAGGCCTTTATGGTAGAGTGGCCAGACGAAAGCCACTCCTCAGTAAAAAGCACATGACTGCCCACTTAGACTTTGCCAAAAGGCAACTAAAGAACTCTTGACCATGAGAAACAAGATTGTCTGAGAATTGCCACCAAATGGCAACACACCACACACTTCCTATATAGCATTTAGGCTACTAAATTGTTTACCAAAATGTGAATCCAATGAAATAACTCTACTTATCAAAAAGACAAAACACACTAAGAAATCTCCTCCATTATCTATACTGCACAACATTAGAGAGAGGACAGAGACAGGAGAAGGAGGAGACAGGAGAGAGGAGACAGGGGTAAGGAGGGAGGAGAGAGACAGGGGAAGGAGGAGACAGGAGAGAGGAGACAGGGGTGAGGAGACAGGAGACAGAGGAAGGAGGAGACAGGAGAGAGGAGACAGGGGTAAGGAGGGAGGAGACAGGAGAGAGGAGACAGGAGGGAGGGGAAGGAGGAGACAGGAGAGAGGAGACAGGGGTGAGGAGGGAGGAGACAGGAGACAGAGGAAGGAGGAGACAGAGGAAGGAGGAGACAGGAGACAGGAAGGAGGAGACAGGAGACAGAGGAAGGAGGAGACAGGAGACAGAGGAAGGAGGAGACAGGAGACAGAGGAAGGAGGAGACAGGAGACAGAGGAACGAGGAGACAGGAGACAGAGGAAGGAGGAGAAAGGAGACAGAGGAAGGAGGAGGCAGGAGACAGAGGAAGGAGGAGGCAGGAGACAGAGGAAGGAGGAGACAGGAGACAGAGGAAGGAGGAGACAGGAGACAGAGGAAGGAGGAGACAAGAGACAGAGGAAGGAGGAGACAGGAGACAGAGGAAGGAGGAGACAGGAGACAGAGGAAGGAGGAGACAGGAGGACAGGAGACAGAGGAAGGAGGAGCCAGACAGGGAGGGAGGAGACGTTGTACATATTTCACAAAAAAAGTTCTCAGGGAACCAGAGAGCCAGACAGGCCATCTCAGGGAACCAGAGAGCCAGACAGGCCATCTCAGGGAACCAGAGAGCCAGACAGGCCATCTCAGGGAACCAGAGAGCCAGACAGGCCATCTCAGGGAACCAGAGAGCCAGACAGGCCATCTCAGGGAACCAGGGAACCAGAGAGCCAGACAGGCCATCTCAGGGAACCAGAGAGCCAGACAGGCCATCTCAGGGAACCAGAGAGCCAGACAGGCCATCTCAGGGAACCAGAGAGCCAGACAGGCCATCTCAGGGAACCAGAGAGCCAGACAGGCCATCTCAGGGAACCAGAGAGCCAGACAGGCCATCTCAGGGAACCAGAGAGCCAGACAGGCCATCTCAGGGAACCAGAGAGCCAGACAGGCCATCTCAGGGAACCAGAGAGCCAGACAGGCCATCTCAGGGAACCAGAGAGCCAGACAGGCCATCTCAGGGAACCAGAGAGCCAGACAGGCCATCTCAGGGAACCAGAGAGCCAGACAGGCCATCTCAGGGAACCAGAGAGCCAGACAGGCCATCTCAGGGAACCAGAGAGCCAGACAGGCCATCTCAGGGAACCAGAGAGCCAGACAGGCCATCTCAGGGAACCAGAGAGCCAGACAGGCCATCTCAGGGGAACCAGAGAGCCAGACAGGCCATCTCAGGGAACCAGAGAGCCAGACAGGCCATCTCAGGGAACCAGAGAGCCAGACAGGCCATCTCAGGGAACCAGAGAGCCAGACAGGCCATCTCAGGGAACCAGAGAGCCAGACAGGCCATCTCAGGGAACCAGAGAGCCAGACAGGCCATCTCAGGGAACCAGAGAGCCAGACAGGCCATCTCAGGGAACCAGAGAGCCAGACAGGCCATCCAGGGAACCAGAGAGGCCATCTCAGGGAACCAGAGAACCAGGCCATCTCAGGGAACCAGGGAGCCAGACAGGCCATCTCAGGGAACCAGAAAACCAGACAGGCCATCTCAGGGAACCAGAGAGCCAGACAGGCCATCTCAGGGAACACCTCAGAGCGGAGCTAGGCGGACATCATCCTAGAGAAGAACGCCAAGAAGGTGTCATTGAACTCTGTCTGCAGCAAACACAACACAGAGGAGAGAGAGAGCACTGATCCTTAGAAACATTAATCTAACTGAATCATAATGCTGTTGTAAGATGGGCTGGGGGATTTGCGGAGTTGGGAGGGAGGGTAGTAATGTCTGCCAAAAAGCTCAGTGGCTCGCTGTGAACTATGACTTGATAGTCAGAGCACACGCAACATACAACACCGCACACAACAACGAGAGGCTGTCAGTTTAAAAGCACCTGCTTTCAAAATGGAGACTGTTGGAGGGACGGAGGATGGGCTGAACAGTTGTCTGCAGTGCACAATGATCTAGATTCACCTCAGTGTCTGGTTGTGGTATATTCACCTCAGTGTCTGGATGTGGTATATTCACCTCAGTGTCTGGATGTGGTATATTCACCTCAGTGTCTGGATGTGGTATATTCACCTCAGTGTCTGGATGTGGTATATTCATCTCAGTGTCTGGCTGTGGTATATTCACCTCAGTGTCTGGATGTGGTATATTCACCTCAGTGTCTGGATGTGGTATATTCATCTCAGTGTCTGGATGTGGTATATTCACCTCAGTGTCTGGATGTGGTATATTCACCTCAGTGTCTGGATGTGGTATATTCACCTCAGTGTCTGGATGTGGTATATTCACCTCAGTCACCTCAGTGTCTGGATGTGGTATATTCACCTCAGTGTCTGGATGTGGTATATTCATCAGTCACCTCAGTGTCTGGATGTGGTATATTCACCTCAGTGTCTGGATGTGGTATATTCACCTCAGTGTCTGGATGTGGTATATTCATCTCAGTATCTGGATGTGGTATATTCATCTCAGTGTGGTATATTCACCTCAGTGTCTGGATGTGGTATATTCATCTCAGTGTCTGGATGTGGTATATTCACCTCAGTGTGGTATATTCAC
Source organism: Oncorhynchus tshawytscha (assembly GCF_018296145.1). Lineage (NCBI taxonomy): Eukaryota > Metazoa > Chordata > Actinopteri > Salmoniformes > Salmonidae > Oncorhynchus > Oncorhynchus tshawytscha. The sequence goes on from NW_024607903.1 coordinate 28,032, forward strand.
CTCAGTGTCTGGATGTGGTATATTCACCTCAGTGTCTGGATGTGGTATATTCACCTCAGTGTCTGGATGTGGTATATTCACCTCAGTGTCTGGATGTGGTATATTCACCTCAGTGTCTGGATGTGGTATATTCATCTCAGTGTCTGGATGTGGTATATTCACCTCAGTGTCTGGATGTGGTATATTCACCTCAGTGTCTGGATGTGGTATATTCATCTCAGTGTCTGGATGTGGTATATTCACCTCAGTGTCTGGATGTGGTATATTCATCTCAGTGTCTGGATGTGGTATATTCACCTCAGTGTCTGGATGTGGTATATTCACCTCAGTGTGGTATATTCACCTCAGTGTCTGGATGTGGTATATTCACCTCAGTGTCTGGATGTGGTATATTCACCTCAGTGTCTGGATGTGGTATATTCACCTCAGTGTCTGGATGTGGTATATTCACCTCAGTGTCTGGATGTGGTATATTCACCTCAGTGTCTGGATGTGGTATATTCATCTCAGTGTCTGGATGTGGTATATTCACCTCAGTGTCTGGATGTGGTATATTCACCTCAGTGTCTGGATGTGGTATATTCACCTCAGTGTCTGGATGTGGTATATTCATCTCAGTGTCTGGATGTGGTATATTCACCTCAGTGTCTGGATGTGGTATATTCATCTCAGTGTCTGGATGTGGTATATTCACCTCAGTGTCTGGATGTGGTATATTCACCTCAGTGTCTGGATGTGGTATATTCACCTCAGTGTCTGGATGTGGTATATTCATCTCAGTGTCTGGATGTGGTATATTCACCTCAGTGTCTGGATGTGGTATATTCACCTCAGTGTCTGGATGTGGTATATTCATCTCAGTGTCTGGATGTGGTATATTCACCTCAGTGTCTGGATGTGGTATATTCATCTCAGTGTCTGGATGTGGTATATTCATCTCAGTGTGGTATATTCACCTCAGTGTCTGGATGTGGTATATTCATCTCAGTGTCTGGATGTGGTATATTCACCTCAGTGTGGTATATTCACCTCAGTGTCTGGATGTGGTATATTCACCTCAGTATCTGGATGTGGTATATTCACCTCAGTGTCTGGATGTGGTATATTCATCTCAGTGTCTGGATGTGGTATATTCACCTCAGTGTCTGGATGTGGTATATTCACCTCAGTGTCTGGATGTGGTATATTCATCTCAGTGTCTGGATGTGGTATATTCACCTCAGTGTCTGGATGTGGTATATTCATCTCAGTGTCTGGATGTGGTATATTCATCTCAGTGTGGTATATTCACCTCAGTGTCTGGATGTGGTATATTCACCTCAGTGTCTGGATGTGGTATATTCACCTCAGTGTCTGGATGTGGTATATTCACCTCAGTGTCTGGATGTCAGGTATATTCACCTCAGTGTCTGGATGTGGTATATTCACCTCAGTGTCTGGATGTGGTATATTCACCTCAGTGTCTGGATGTGGTATATTCATCTCAGTGTCTGGATGTGGTATATTCACCTCAGTGTCTGGATGTGGTATATTCACCTCAGTGTCTGGATGTGGTATATTCACCTCAGTGTCTGGATGTGGTATATTCACCTCAGTGTCTGGATGTGGTATATTCACCTCAGTGTCTGGATGTGGTATATTCACCTCAGTGTCTGGATGTGGTATATTCACCTCAGTGTCTGGATGTGGTATATTCATCTCAGTGTCTGGATGTGGTATATTCATCTCAGTGTCTGGATGTGGTATATTCACCTCAGTGTCTGGATGTGGTATATTCACCTCAGTGTCTGGATGTGGTATATTCATCTCAGTGTGGTATATTCACCTCAGTGTCTGGATGTGGTATATTCACCTCAGTGTCTGGATGTGGTATATTTATCTCAGTGTCTGGATGTGGTATATTTATCTCAGTGTCTGGATGTGGTATATTCAGTGTCTGGATGTGGTATATTCACCTCAGTGTCTGGATGTGGTATATTCACCTCAGTGTCTGGATGTGGTATATTCATCTCAGTGTCTGGATGTGGTATATTCACCTCAGTGTCTGGATGTGGTATATTCATCTCAGTGTCTGGATGTGGTATATTCATCTCAGTGTGGTATATTCACCTCAGTGTCTGGATGTGGTATATTCACCTCAGTGTCTGGATGTGGTATATTCACCTCAGTGTCTGGATGTGGTATATTCACCTCAGTGTCTGGATGTGGTATATTCACCTCAGTGTCTGGATGTGGTATATTCACCTCAGTGTCTGGATGTGGTATATTCATCTCAGTGTCTGGATGTGGTATATTCACCTCAGTGTCTGGATGTGGTATATTCACCTCAGTGTCTGGATGTGGTATATTCACCTCAGTGTCTGGATGTGGTATATTCACCTCAGTGTCTGGATGTGGTATATTCACCTCAGTGTCTGGATGTGGTATATTCACCTCAGTGTCAGTGTCTGGATGTGGTATATTCACCTCAGTGTCTGGATGTGGTATATTCACCTCAGTGTCTGGATGTGGTATATTCACCTCAGTGTCTGGATGTGGTATATTCACCTCAGTGTCTGGATGTGGTATATTCACCTCAGTGTCTGGATGTGGTATATTCATCTCAGTGTGGTATATTCACCTCAGTGTCTGGATGTGGTATATTCACCTCAGTGTCTGGATGTGGTATATTCACCTCAGTGTCTGGATGTGGTATATTCACCTCAGTGTCTGGATGTGGTATATTCACCTCAGTGTCTGGATGTGGTATATTCACCTCAGTGTCTGGATGTGGTATATTCACCTCAGTGTCTGGATGTGGTATATTCATCTCAGTGTCTGGATGTGGTATATTCATCTCAGTGTGGTATATTCACCTCAGTGTCTGGATGTGGTATATTCATCTCAGTGTCTGGATGTGGTATATTCACCTCAGTGTGGTATATTCACCTCAGTGTCTGGATGTGGTATATTCACCTCAGTGTCTGGATGTGGTATATTCACCTCAGTGTCTGGATGTGGTATATTCACCTCAGTGTCTGGATGTGGTATATTCATCTCAGTGTCTGATGTGGTATATTCACCTCAGTGTCTGGATGTGGTATATTCACCTCAGTGTCTGGATGTGGTATATTCATCTCAGTGTCTGGATGTGGTATATTCACCTCAGTGTCTGGATGTGGTATATTCATCTCAGTGTCTGGATGTGGTATATTCACCTCAGTGTCTGGAGTGTGGTATATTCACCTCAGTGTCTGGATGTGGTATATTCATCTCAGTGTCTGGATGTGGTATATTCACCTCAGTGTGGTATATTCACCTCAGTGTCTGGATGTGGTATATTCACCTCAGTGTCTGGATGTGGTATATTCACCTCAGTGTCTGGATGTGGTATATTCACCTCAGTGTCTGGATGTGGTATATTCATCTCAGTGTCTGGATGTGGTATATTCACCTCAGTGTCTGGATGTGGTATATTCATCTCAGTGTCTGGGTATATTCACCTCAGTGTCTGGATGTGGTATATTCACCTCAGTGTCTGGATGTGGTATATTCACCTCAGTGTCTGGATGTGGTATATTCACCTCAGTGTCTGGATGTGGTATATTCACCTCAGTGTCTGGATGTGGTATATTCATCTCAGTGTGGTATATTCACCTCAGTGTCTGGATGTGGTATATTCATCTCAGTGTCTGGATGTGGTATATTCACCTCAGTGTGGTATATTCACCTCAGTGTCTGGATGTGGTATATTCACCTCAGTGTCTGGATGTGGTATATTCACCTCAGTGTCTGGATGTGGTATATTCACCTCAGTGTCTGGATGTGGTATATTCATCTCAGTGTCTGGATGTGGTATATTCACCTCAGTGTCTGGATGTGGTATATTCACCTCAGTGTCTGGATGTGGTATATTCATCTCAGTGTCTGGATGTGGTATATTCACCTCAGTGTCTGGATGTGGTATATTCATCTCAGTCAGTGTCTGGATGTGTATATTCATCTCAGTGTGGTATATTCACCTCAGTGTCTGGATGTGGTATATTCATCTCAGTGTCTGGATGTGGTATATTCACCTCAGTGTCTGGTATATTCACCTCAGTGTCTGGATGTGGTATATTCACCTCAGTGTCTGGATGTGGTATATTCACCTCAGTGTCTGGATGTGGTATATTCATCTCAGTGTCTGGATGTGGTATATTCACCTCAGTGTCTGGATGTGGTATATTCACCTCAGTGTCTGGATGTGGTATATTCATCTCAGTGTCTGGATGTGGTATATTCACCTCAGTGTCTGGATGTGGTATATTCATCTCAGTGTCTGGATGTGGTATATTCACCTCAGTGTGGTATATTCACCTCAGTGTCTGGATGTGGTATATTCACCTCAGTGTCTGGATGTGGTATATTCACCTCAGTGTCTGGATGTGGTATATTCATCTCAGTGTCTGGATGTGGTATATTCACCTCAGTGTCTGGATGTGGTATATTCACCTCAGTGTCTGGATGTGGTATATTCACCTCAGTGTCTGGATGTGGTATATTCATCTCAGTGTCTGGTATATTCACCTCAGTGTGGTATATTCACCTCAGTGTCTGGATGTGGTATATTCACCTCAGTGTCTGGATGTGGTATATTCACCTCAGTGTCTGGATGTGGTATATTCACCTCAGTGTCTGGATGTGGTATATTCACCTCAGTGTCTGGATGTGGTATATTCATCTCAGTGTCTGGATGTGGTATATTCACCTCAGTGTCTGGATGTGGTATATTCACCTCAGTGTCTGGATGTGGTATATTCATCTCAGTGTCTGGATGTGGTATATTCACCTCAGTGTCTGGATGTGGTATATTCATCTCAGTGTCTGGATGTGGTATATTCACCTCAGTGTCTGGATGTGGTATATTCACCTCAGTGTGGTATATTCACCTCAGTGTCTGGATGTGGTATATTCACCTCAGTGTCTGGATGTGGTATATTCACCTCAGTGTCTGGATGTGGTATATTCACCTCAGTGTCTGGATGTGGTATATTCACCTCAGTGTCTGGATGTGGTATATTCACCTCAGTGTCTGGATGTGGTATATTCATCTCAGTGTCTGGATGTGGTATATTCACCTCAGTGTCTGGATGTGGTATATTCACCTCAGTGTCTGGATGTGGTATATTCACCTCAGTGTCTGGATGTGGTATATTCATCTCAGTGTCTGGATGTGGTATATTCACCTCAGTGTCTGGATGTGGTATATTCATCTCAGTGTCTGGATGTGGTATATTCACCTCAGTGTCTGGATGTGGTATATTCACCTCAGTGTCTGGATGTGGTATATTCACCTCAGTGTCTGGATGTGGTATATTCATCTCAGTGTCTGGATGTGGTATATTCACCTCAGTGTCTGGATGTGGTATATTCACCTCAGTGTCTGGATGTGGTATATTCATCTCAGTGTCTGGATGTGGTATATTCACCTCAGTGTCTGGATGTGGTATATTCATCTCAGTGTCTGGATGTGGTATATTCATCTCAGTGTCTGTGGTATATTCACCTCAGTGTCTGGATGTGGTATATTCATCTCAGTGTCTGGATGTGGTATATTCAGTGTCAGTGTGGTATATTCACCTCAGTGTCTGGATGTGGTATATTCACCTCAGTGTCTGGATGTGGTATATTCACCTCAGTGTCTGGATGTGGTATATTCATCTCAGTGTCTGGATGTGGTATATTCACCTCAGTGTCTGGATGTGGTATATTCACCTCAGTGTCTGGATGTGGTATATTCACCTCAGTGTCTGGATGTGGTATATTCACCTCAGTGTCTGGATGTGGTATATTCATCTCAGTGTCTGGATGTGTATATTCATCTCAGTGTGGTATATTCACCTCAGTGTCTGGATGTGGTATATTCACCTCAGTGTCTGGATGTGGTATATTCACCTCAGTGTCTGGATGTGGTATATTCACCTCAGTGTCTGGATGTGGTATATTCACCTCAGTGTCTGGATGTGGTATATTCACCTCAGTGTCTGGATGTGGTATATTCATCTCAGTGTCTGGATGTGGTATATTCACCTCAGTGTCTGGATGTGGTATATTCACCTCAGTGTCTGGATGTGGTATATTCACCTCAGTGTCTGGATGTGGTATATTCACCTCAGTGTCTGGATGTGGTATATTCACCTCAGTGTCTGGATGTGGTATATTCACCTCAGTGTCTGGATGTGGTATATTCACCTCAGTGTCTGGATGTGGTATATTCACCTCAGTGTCTGGATGTGGTATATTCACCTCAGTGTCTGGATGTGGTATATTCACCTCAGTGTCTGGATGTGGTATATTCACCTCAGTGTCTGGATGTGGTATATTCATCTCAGTGTCTGATGTGGTATATTCACCTCAGTGTCTGGATGTGGTATATTCACCTCAGTGTCTGGATGTGGTATATTCACCTCAGTGTCTGGATGTGGTATATTCACCTCAGTGTCTGGATGTGGTATATTCACCTCAGTGTCTGGATGTGGTATATTCACCTCAGTGTCTGGATGTGTATATTCACCTCAGTGTCTGGATGTGGTATATTCATCTCAGTGTCTGGATGTGGTATATTCATCTCAGTGTGGTATATTCACCTCAGTGTCTGGATGTGGTATATTCATCTCAGTGTCTGGATGTGGTATATTCACCTCAGTGTGGTATATTCACCTCAGTGTCTGGATGTGGTATATTCACCTCAGTGTCTGGATGTGGTATATTCACCTCAGTGTCTGGATGTGGTATATTCACCTCAGTGTCTGGATGTGGTATATTCACCTCAGTGTCTGGATGTGGTATATTCACCTCAGTGTCTGGATGTGGTATATTCACCTCAGTGTCTGGATGTGGTATATTCACCTCAGTGTCTGGATGTGGTATATTCACCTCAGTGTCTGGATGTGGTATATTCATCTCAGTGTCTGGATGTGGTATATTCATCTCAGTGTGTATATTCACCTCAGTGTCTGGATGTGGTATATTCATCTCAGTGTCTGGATGTGGTATATTCACCTCAGTGTGGTATATTCACCTCAGTGTCTGGATGTGGTATATTCACCTCAGTGTCTGGATGTGGTATATTCACCTCAGTGTCTGGATGTGGTATATTCACCTCAGTGTCTGGATGTGGTATATTCATCTCAGTGTCTGGATGTGGTATATTCACCTCAGTGTCTGGATGTGGTATATTCATCTCTCAGTGTCTGATGTGGTATATTCACCTCAGTGTCTGGATGTGGTATATTCACCTCAGTGTCTGGATGTGGTATATTCACCTCAGTGTCTGGATGTGGTATATTCACCTCAGTGTCTGGATGTGGTATATTCACCTCAGTGTCTGGTATATTCACCTCAGTGTCTGGATGTGGTATATTCACCTCAGTGTCTGGATGTGGTATATTCATCTCAGTGTCTGATGTGGTATATTCACCTCAGTGTCTGGATGTGGTATATTCACCTCAGTGTCTGGATGTGGTATATTCATCTCAGTGTCTGGATGTGGTATATTCACCTCAGTGTCTGGATGTGGTATATTCATCTCAGTGTCTGGATGTGGTATATTCATCTCAGTGTGGTATATTCACCTCAGTGTCTGGATGTGGTATATTCATCTCAGTGTCTGGATGTGGTATATTCACTCAGTGTGGTATATTCACCTCAGTGTCTGGATGTGGTATATTCACCTCAGTGTCTGGATGTGGTATATTCACCTCAGTGTCTGGATGTGGTATATTCATCTCAGTGTCTGGATGTGGTATATTCACCTCAGTGTCTGGATGTGGTATATTCACCTCAGTGTCTGGATGTGGTATATTCATCTCAGTGTCTGGATGTGGTATATTCACCTCAGTGTCTGGATGTGGTATATTCATCTCAGTGTCTGGAGTGTATTCACCTCAGTGTGGTATATTCACCTCAGTGTCTGGATGTGGTATATTCACCTCAGTGTCTGGATGTGGTATATTCACCTCAGTGTCTGGATGTGGTATATTCATCTCAGTGTCTGGATGTGGTATATTCACCTCAGTGTCTGATGTGGTATATTCACCTCAGTGTCTGGATGTGGTATATTCACCTCAGTGTCTGGATGTGGTATATTCATCTCAGTGTCTGGATGTGGTATATTCACCTCAGTGTCTGGATGTGGTATATTCACCTCAGTGTCTGGATGTGGTATATTCATCTCAGTGTCTGGATGTGGTATATTCACCTCAGTGTCTGGATGTGGTATATTCACCTCAGTGTCTGGATGTGGTATATTCACCTCAGTGTCTGGATGTGGTATATTCACCTCAGTGTCTGGATGTGGTATATTCATCTCAGTGTCTGGATGTGGTATATTCACCTCAGTGTCTGGATGTGGTATATTCATCTCAGTGTCTGGATGTGGTATATTCATCTCAGTGTGGTATATTCACCTCAGTGTCTGGATGTGGTATATTCACCTCAGTGTCTGGATGTGGTATATTCACCTCAGTGTCTGGATGTGGTATATTCACCTCAGTGTCTGGATGTGGTATATTCACCTCAGTGTCTGGATGTGGTATATTCACCTCAGTGTCTGGATGTGGTATATTCACCTCAGTGTCTGGATGTGGTATATTCATCTCAGTGTCTGGATGTGGTATATTCACCTCAGTGTCTGGATGTGGTATATTCATCTCAGTGTCTGGATGTGGTATATTCATCTCAGTGTGGTATATTCACCTCAGTGTCTGGATGTGGTATATTCACCTCAGTGTCTGGATGTGGTATATTCACCTCAGTGTCTGGATGTGGTATATTCACCTCAGTGTCTGGATGTGGTATATTCACCTCAGTGTCTGGATGTGGTATATTCACCTCAGTGTCTGGATGTGGTATATTCACCTCAGTGTCTGGATGTGGTATATTCATCTCAGTGTCTGGATGTGGTATATTCACCTCAGTGTCTGGATGTGGTATATTCACCTCAGTGTCTGGATGTGGTATATTCATCTCAGTGTCTGGATGTGGTATATTCACCTCAGTGTCTGGATGTGGTATATTCATCTCAGTGTCTGGATGTGGTATATTCACCTCAGTGTCTGGATGTGGTATATTCACCTCAGTGTCTGGATGTGGTATATTCACCTCAGTGTCTGGATGTGGTATATTCACCTCAGTGTCTGGATGTGGTATATTCACCTCAGTGTCTGGATGTGGTATATTCACCTCAGTGTCTGGATGTGGTATATTCACCTCAGTGTCTGGATGTGGTATATTCATCTCAGTGTCTGGATGTGGTATATTCACCTCAGTGTCTGGATGTGGTATATTCACCTCAGTGTCTGGATGTGGTATATTCACCTCAGTGTCTGGATGTGGTATATTCATCTCAGTGTCTGGATGTGGTATATTCACCTCAGTGTCTGGATGTGGTATATTCATCTCAGTGTCTGGATGTGGTATATTCATCTCAGTGTCTGGATGTGGTATATTCACCTCAGTGTCTGGATGTGGTATATTCACCTCAGTGTCTGGATGTGGTATATTCATCTCAGTGTGGTATATTCACCTCAGTGTCTGGATGTGGTATATTCACCTCAGTGTCTGGATGTGGTATATTTATCTCAGTGTCTGGATGTGGTATATTTATCTCAGTGTCTGGATGTGTTATATTCATCTCAGTGTGGTATATTCACCTCAGTGTCTGGATGTGGTATATTCATCTCAGTGTCTGGATGTGGTATATTCACCTCAGTGTCTGGATGTGGTATATTCACCTCAGTATCTATTGGTATATTCACCTCAGTGTCTGGATGTGGTATATTCATCTCAGTGTCTGGATGTGGTATATTCACCTCAGTGTCTGGATGTGGTATATTCACCTCAGTGTCTGGATGTGGTATATTCATCTCAGTGTCTGGATGTGGTATATTCACCTCAGTGTCTGGATGTGGTATATTCATCTCAGTGTCTGGATGTGGTATATTCATCTCAGTGTGGTATATTCACCTCAGTGTCTGGATGTGGTATATTCACCTCAGTGTCTGGATGTGGTATATTCACCTCAGTGTCTGGATGTGGTATATTCACCTCAGTGTCTGGATGTGGTATATTCACCTCAGTGTCTGGATGTGGTATATTCACCTCAGTGTCTGGATGTGGTATATTCATCTCAGTGTCTGGATGTGGTATATTCACCTCAGTGTCTGGATGTGGTATATTCACCTCAGTGTCTGGATGTGGTATATTCACCTCAGTGTCTGGATGTGGTATATTCACCTCCGTGTCTGGATGTGGTATATTCACCTCAGTGTCTGGATGTGGTATATTCACCTCAGTGTCTGGATGTGGTATATTCACCTCAGTAACTGGATGTGGTATATTCACCTCAGTGTCTGGATGTGGAATATTCACCTCAGTGTCTGGATGTGGAATATTCACCTCAGTGTCTGGATGTGGTATATTCACCTCAGTGTCTGGATGTGGTATATTCATCTCAGTGTGGTATATTCACCTCAGTGTCTGGATGTGGTATATTCACCTCAGTGTCTGGATGTGGTATATTCACCCCAGTATCTGGATGTGGTATATTCACCTCAGTGTCTGGATGTGGTATATTCACCTCAGTGTCTGGTTGTGGTATATTCACCTCAGTGTCTGGATGTGGTATATTCATCTCAGTATCTGGATGTGGTATATTCATCTCAGTGTGGTATATTCACCTCAGTGTCTGGATGTGCTATATTCACCTCAGTGTCTGGATGTGGTATATTCACCTCAGTGTGGTATATTCACCTCAGTGTCTGGATGTGGTATATTCACCTCAGTGTCTGGATGTGGTATATTCACCTCAGTGTCTGGATGTGGTATATTCACCTCAGTGTCTGGATGTGGTATATTCATCTCAGTGTCTGATGTGGTATATTCACCTCAGTGTCTGGATGTGGTATATTCACCTCAGTGTCTGGATGTGGTATATTCATCTCAGTGTCTGGATGTGGTATATTCATCTCAGTGTGGTATATTCACCTCAGTGTCTGGATGTGGTATATTCATCTCAGTGTCTGGATGTGGTATATTCATCTCAGTGTGGTATATTCATCTCAGTGTCTGGATGTGGTATATTCATCTCAGTGTCTGGATGTGGTATATTCATCTCAGTGTCTGGATGTGGTATATTCATCTCAGTGTGGTATATTCACCTCAGTGTCTGGATGTGGTATATTCATCTCAGTGTGGTATATTCACCTGTGTCTGGATGTGGTATATTCATCTCAGTGTGGTATATTCACCTGTGTCTGGATGTGGTATATTCATCTCAGTGTGGTATATTCACCTCAGTGTCTGGATGTGGTATATTCATCTCAGTATCTGGATGTGGTATATTCACCTCAGTGTCTGGATGTGGTATATTCATCTCAGTGTGGTATATTCACCTCAGTGTCTGGATGTGGTATATTCATCTCAGTGTCTGGATGTGGTATATTCACCTCAGTGTGGTATATTCACCTCAGTGTCTGGATGTGGTATATTCACCTCAGTGTCTGGATGTGGTATATTCACCTCAGTGTCTGGATGTGGTATATTCACCTCAGTGTCTGGATGTGGTATATTAATCTCAGTGTCTGATGTGGTATATTCACCTCAGTGTCTGGATGTGGTATATTCACCTCAGTGTCTGGATGTGGTATATTCATCTCAGTGTCTGGATGTGGTATATTCACCTCAGTGTCTGGATGTGGTATATTCATCTCAGTGTCTGGATGTGGTATATTCATCTCAGTGTGGTATATTCACCTCAGTGTCTGGATGTGGTATATTCATCTCAGTGTCTGGATGTGGTATATTCACCTCAGTGTGGTATATTCACCTCAGTGTCTGGATGTGGTATATTCACCTCAGTGTCTGGATGTGGTATATTCACCTCAGTGTCTGGATGTGGTATATTCATCTCAGTGTCTGGATGTGGTATATTCACCTCAGTGTCTGGATGTGGTATATTCACCTCAGTGTCTGGACGTGGTATATTCATCTCAGTGTCTGGATGTGGTATATTCACCTCAGTGTCTGGATGTGGTATATTCATCTCAGTGTCTGGATGTGGTATATTCACCTCAGTGTGGTATATTCACCTCAGTGTCTGGATGTGGTATATTCACCTCAGTGTCTGGATGTGGTATATTCACCTCAGTGTCTGGATGTGGTATATTCATCTCAGTGTCTGGATGTGGTATATTCACCTCAGTGTCTGGATGTGGTATATTCACCTCAGTGTCTGGATGTGGTATATTCACCTCAGTGTCTGGATGTGGTATATTCATCTCAGTGTCTGGATGTGGAATATTCACCTCCGTGTCTGGATGTGGTATATTCACCTCAGTGTCTGGATGTGGTATATTCACCTCAGTGTCTGGATGTGGTATATTCACCTCAGTGTCTGGATGTGGTATATTCACCTCAGTGTCTGGATGTGGTATATTCCTCAGTGTCTGGATGTGGTATATTCACCTCAGTGTATGTGGTATATTCATCTCAGTGTCTGGATGTGGTATATTCACCTCAGTGTCTGGATGTGGTATATTCATCTCAGTGTCTGGATGTGGTATATTCATCTCAGTGTCTGGATGTGGTATATTCACCTCAGTGTCTGGATGTGGTATATTCATCTCAGTGTCTGGATGTGGTATATTCATCTCAGTGTCTGGTATATTCACCTCAGTGTCTGGATGTGGTATATTCACCTCAGTGTCTGGATGTGGTATATTCACCAGTGTCAGTGTCTGGATGTGGTATATTCACCTCAGTGTCTGGATGTGGTATATTCATCTCAGTGTCTGGATGTGGTATATTCACCTCAGTGTCTGGATGTGGTATATTCATCTCAGTGTCTGGATGTGGTATATTCATCTCAGTGTCTGGATGTGGTATATTCACCTCAGTGTCTGGATGTGGTATATTCACCTCTCAGTGTCTGGATG
>NW_024607904.1:0-41126 GCF_018296145.1 Oncorhynchus tshawytscha
TTGAAACTCATGTATGTTCAAACATTCATCAGACACCTTAACAAAGAGCATCACCGGCCTGAACACCCGCTTGTAGCCAAGACACTCATTATTGTTCCATTCACATAACTAGAGGCCAGAGATACAATGCTGACTGACTGAGGGGATCGAATAACATGGCTTCTATACTGAAGAGAAATCTAATTAACTCAACAAATGAACTGATGGTATAACACTCTATTGAGCACTTCTGAAGTGCTCAATGGCTCTACTCATCTTACGAGGAGCTATATTCATATATTCATTAGCAGGTTCATTTAAACTGCCGCTACTGCAGTAGTACAGGCACTGAGCCCTGCTAACGAAACACTAATTACAACCTCTTGCATAGTCAACACTATGAAAGAGACTGACATATAATGTCATCCTGCTTAAATGAGTCACCAGAAGAGGCCATTTATGTGTCTTTGTACTGGCAAAGTGCTCAAAGACACATCCATATCACAAGGAAAACAAAAGCCATCGTGGTAAATAATGCTTTGGTCATTTATTTTTTTCGAACACACCTCTTTGATACAACATTGTGCACGTAAGTAACTTGAAAACATGATGAACACCACTGAACCATTCAAGGAAGTTAATTAGGCCTACACCTTATTGGAATTGTGGGAGTCTGAATGTCATACATTGATATGCTGCATCACAATACTGCTGGTTAGATACTGTGAAATTATCTACTACATTGTTCGATAGAATTACAGCCCAAAACTATTTTGGGGTTTCAACAGGAAGTGTGTATTCAACAAGCCAAAGTAAACATCTGCTGTTTGTATTATGCAGTTACTAGGTTTTAGGATTTTATTTGTATACTTATTCTTTTTATTTTATTTAACCTTTATTTAACCAGGAAGGGCTCATTGAGATTTGAAATCTCTTTTTTCAAGAGCATCCTGGGCTAAGGTAGGCAGCACCAAGTCATTACACAATTACAGACAGACAACATGCAAAACTACAGGCAGTAAAAAAACATAGAATTCACAGGAGTATCACAAAATCCTAAAACAGCAAATTAAAAAACATTGACAGGTCAGGAAATCAGCCTCAAAATCCTTCATCGATGATTTAAAAAACACCAATCGGGACAAGTTCTGTTGCAAAAGCAGCAGCTACTCTTCCAGGAGTCCACACAAAAACACGAAACATGACATAATACAGAACATTAATAGACAACAGCTCAAGGACAGAACTACATACATTTTAATATACTTGCAAGCACAAAACCTAAGCAAACTGCAATCATACATTATTTTGAGTCTCGTTGGTCCGTTCGTGCATTGTTATTCGTATCAAGTGTGCTTATGAAATAGTTGAGAAACTTGGTGATCAAGACCTCCAAACAGTTTGAATCTAAAGCAAAGGTGGGCCTATTTCCGAAACAAAGTATCCTTTTGGAAGCCCAATGTCATGTCTTTCCGTTTCTGTCTCTCCCATTTCCCTTTAAATGCAGTTTTCTTTGCTTTCCCAAATGCCCTGAGTTTTTTATTTCAGTCTGTGGATATATACAAGTGGCAATGGCAGGCCGCTCAGCTGTCCTGTACAGACCTCCAATAGAACTTCAAACCAAAGTTAAATCAGATTTTAAATTGCTTTTCTTTGGCTTTTTCAGAGAATGAAATGAAATGCTATTCCTGTTTGATGAGAGCACAAGAAGTGTGGAGGTATTTTCAGGGCTTTAAATCTCCTTTCCCACTTATGCCAGAATAGCTCCTCACTTCAGTTTAACACACAAATAAAAAACAAGAGCAACAATTTCACTGACAGGGGCCAGGTGAAAGTAATGTGCCACATAAAATAATGAGCAATGTGACTGTGACAGATTTTAAAAAACAGGGCAACTAAACTGTGAATTAACAATTGCTGGTCTCGTTAGAGAAAATGAGTGGGAAATGGATATAAAAAATACAGACCTAGTTATATTTGACATTGCTAATTTAGCCAATGACTAATACTAGTTTGCTTTGTCAATTATAGTCTCAATTGCACTTTGCAATTTCACTTCATGAACACTTGGGAAATGTAATGAAAAAAAACAAACACTGCAAATTCCATTTGTTATACATTGTTCTTGATGACCTGCAGCTGATATTCAGAACATGTGTGTTGGTGTGAATATTCAACATTTCATTGAGAATCTCATTATCATGCATGTGAATAATGAAAGAGCGGCATAATTAAACCAGCAGTTAAACGCTAATTCCTGATATAATTGCGATTGCAAAAAACACATACGTACACACACACAGAAAATCTTTCCAATCACACTGCGCCAATATACACAAAACAAACGAATGTGAATCAGAAATGACAATTGAGAGCAGCGATGAATTAAATGGATACGGATAATGATCACGGCGCTCTAATTAACAGTGGCTGTAGCAGGATCCGAAGGCTGTAAGTACAGTATAGCCTAGCGAGTGACAGTCCAAGCCCGAGCCATGGGCACACACAGCACGGATACAGAGAAGCAAAGCCAATATTCCCACGGAAGAATCTTCTGTCCTTCCCATACTGAGATCTGATCACTGCAATGGAGAATCCTGCACTGCCTGAGTCAAGGTGACACACCCTGTGTGAGAGTGTGTATTTGAGCTGTATACCAGAAAGCCATCACACACTCAGACACACACACACACACACACAGACACACACACAGAGACACAGACACACACACTGCGGTGCCCGCACCCATTCTGAACTGTAAAATGCTTAGCTGCACCAGGAAAGCAGAGAGGAGTAGGCAGCAGATGCCCCTGGGCTCAGTGGGAGGCGGGGCAGTCACTGGTCCTGTGTGTAATGGGGGGTTCTGTCCCTGGCACACATACACACAGCCTCCCCAGCCGCCATCCAACCATCCGTGTGAGGGACACATACAAAGAGAGGAAAAGCCACCAAGTGGCCAGCAAAAAGACGAGGACAAAAAAGATGAAGGAGTAAAAAAAGAGAGAGGTCTGGAGGCCCTGAGGAGGAATGTCTTTCTCAAAAACAGCGCAACCGTCCAAAGTTTGTCTCTCTCGCCTCAAACTCCACACTACACTGTAATGCAGAAATGGCGTGTTTTTCTCCAACGCATGTCGTCTGTGCCTTTCTGTCTCTTCAACAATGTGGTATTGTCACTTCAGACATTAGCCACAGATCAAGTATGCAAAACAGGCCGGTGATTACAATAACCCCGGGGTGAGGAAAACAGAGACAGAAGCCTGAGGAGGAAAAGGCTCAAATAAAACAAAACTGTTGGGTTCGGATCCAGACAACATGGATGCCTCTGGGTTTTCTCTAGTTCTGGTCGGGTTGTAGCAGCGCTGAGGTGAGGGAGGACTTGGTTGGGCTGGGTTGACATGTTGCAGCCTCGGGTACTGGAGGCTGTGTGGAGGGAGCCCACATGCCTACAGATACAGCCTGTCTCTCCCTCTCCTCTCCTCTCCATCCCGGCAGACGCTTGTTCTGCCTTCTTCAGACTGACTCCTGAGGAAACCCTCCAGATGAGGATTAGCTACCAGCTCCTGTGACGGGCAGAAATCTCCAAAAAGCGGGCATCAAGAAAAGCCAGAAAAGGCAGGACCATATTCTCTCGCAAAAGACAAAACAAGTCAAAAAGCACAGGGGCTCCCCTCAACCGGCCCCGCATTAGTGTCCCTTAATTTATTATAGAAATGTGCTTCTGCTACTGTTCCTTTGTAAAGGGGTTTATGTGCCCCTCTCACCACGTCTTCCATCACACCAACCCTCCCCTTCCTTAGCCTGCCTCCTTATCCCCATCAGTCTGCCAGACAAGTTGTTTCTCACCCAGCCATGGTACACACAGCCACCAACCCTTTTGTGAGAATAGAGTGTGTGCTTGTTTGTATGGGTATGGTGTGTGTGAGACTGTGTGTGTCTGTGCCAGTCTGGAGAGGAGGGGAGAAGAGAGGGTGTAGAACAAAAATGATCCTCTCTGTAAGTTATGGGAACACTGAGACAGACGCAAGCGCTCATAAATTATACGCTTAATTTGCATATTCCTGTCGTAAGACATTATGCAAATAACAGAGCATTTGCATAATGGATTCCTCTTGTTGCCTCAGTTGCCTCATGCTCCTTTTACTTAATAATGACACACAAAAAATGAAAGGGTGTGAAAGAGGAGAGAATAGCGTGATTCAGCCCTGTGGAGTGGTGTGCCAGCACCCTGTCTCACCATCCTATCGCAGCCTCCCAAAACACCAGCGCCAGACGGAGCCGCTGCGAGGAATCTCACTGCCCCACCAAAAGACAGAACAGGGAAAGAGTCAACACTAAGAACATCAGCAATTAAACAGCTTATGACCAGACCCATATCAAATCTAAACACAGGCAGAGAGAGAGGGAAATGATAGATTACAGCTAGCCTCTATCCTGAGGCACCTGGTAACCTGGCTCTGTGTGTGTGTGTGTGTGTGTGTGTGTGTGTGTGTGTGTGTGTGTGTGTGTGTGTGTGTGTGTGTGTGTGTGTGTGTGTGTGTGTGTGTGTGTGTGTGTGTGTGTGCGATTTATCTACACATTGCTGTGTCTTAATGAGTCTGTTCTACCTTGACTATTAATGCGAGCAGCAGCCTGGTTAATTAACGGCACTTGGCAGACCCCTTTCAGAGGGAGGGGGGCATATTATTTAATAATTAAAACCTGCCGTCTCTCGTTTTTAACCTCATCAGTTCCGTTCGGAACGACCAGAAAAAATAAAAGACAGAAAACGGTGTGGCCAAGATAATTACCTAATCAAATATGACAGACATAGCTAATTCAGGCTAATTCTCAGCGAGGCTCCCCGAAATCGCTAATGACAAGAGAGAAAAGATCATTACTGCAAGGTACATAAGGAGCGCTATTAGAAAAATGACCAAAAACATGGCAATTTATTTACAACTTTGATTCGTTATCCATTTAATCCTAGAAGTTCTTTAATAAAAATGGTAAAAGGCTAAACAGATGGTCATAGAAAAGAGTGGAAAGGCAAGACAGGACAGGAGAGTTGGTATCTGCTGGTGTGAAAGTGTGTTAGTTTAGAGAGAGAAAGAGAGAAAGGGACAGAGAGGGTGGAGAGAGAGAGGGAGGGTGAAAAGGGGAGGAGAAGGGTAGATAGAAAAAGGGGTGGGAGGTGGTTGCAGGAGGACTTTGATTATTTATAACAAAATGCCATTGCAACATCCTGCGGTGGGATCAGACAGCAAAAACGTCAACTGCGATCAGCTATAGTCCAATAAGCAGCCTGAGATCCTTCCCAGCGTACAGTGGGGTAGGGGCACTGCTCACTCACGTCTATAACACTACACTACACCAGAGCTGCTGGCTGCAGGGCTGGCTATCTCTCTGCTCCTCTACTAGCGCTAGCCAACGTGGAGGCTAGCTAGGGCAAGGTAGAGGCACAGGCGGTGCCAGGCAGAAGGGGGCGCGGGCGCAGGGCGCGACACACAGCTAGCCAGCCTATGGGAGATCTAAAGAGCAATTCATCAGCTTTTAGAGTCAATTAACCCGTATGTTAATTAATGTCAAGCCTATAGAACAAAAGGGGGCTCGGGGGTGTGGGGCTAAGAGAGTAGAACGAGGGGAGGGTAAGAGAGGAAGAGACAGAAGAGAGGGGCGGGCGAGTGAGAGAAACAAGCAGCGAATGCAGATGATGGCAGAGAGAAGCTGGCACAGTGCCATCCATTCAGTGGTAGCGCCAGGGCGGACTCGCGTTCGCTCTCGGGGTAGGTGGCTAGATGTAGACAGGGAGACAGAAGGACCCCGCCTGATTTGGCAGCTAGTGCCATGCCAGGGGAGGACTTTTTGGGGGGGAGTGTGGGTGTTTTACAAATAGTAGAAGTTTGAGTGCGGATGCGGATGGGGTTCTGGAGACAAGGCTCAATGTCAAGTCAATGCCACCGCAGAGGAGAAGAGGAGAACATCTGCTGCCCCAGATTACAGAAGAAAGGAGCCTTCTGACGATGGGAAGAGAAGAGCGGTGCACCTGGAGGAATTTCAGGGGACACCTTGGGGTTGGGATGGAGCGCTTGGCATAGCATGGTGGCAAGGAGTGGGGGAGGAGGTATCGGTTTGAAAACAAAAAACAAAAGATGATAGGTGGCCCACAGCGCAGGATGCTAGGGGATGGCGAAGGAGCCAGGGACAAGGGGAGATGAAGGAAATGGGCTCTGCCACAAGGGACTGGTGGGGTAAGTCGAAATTCGAGAACAACCAACACAGAGAAACTTGCAGCTTGTGGTGTTGTCCTAGAGACGACTGAGGGGTGGGACAAAAAGAAGCGCCCCTCTCTCTCTCTCTCTCTCTCTCTCGCTCTCCCTTCTCAAGCACAACCCCCTGTGCCAGGCAACCAGCCAGGCAGCGTACGCCATGCCAACCTGCTCATCGACAGTCGCGGCGCACCCTAGGAAAACACAGGAGATGAAAAGGCACCATGTCTTTTTCATATGGAAGGTGGCGTTTACGGATTTGCGGGAAAGTCACCGCTTCTGAGGATGCCCGAGGAGCGCGGTGATTCGATACCCACGATCTTCGAGAGGTGTACCAGCGGGAACGCGGTGGCATCTGTCGCGGAAAAATGGAAGGGGCGAGAGATGGTACACAACGATCAAGAGCAAATCAACACGATTGGGCATCCGTCGCGGGTTGCTTGGCAAATATGAAGAAAGCCAAGTGCAAACAAAGACCATCAAGTGCTTCAAATGACCAATTAGAACAACAAAAGTTTGCTCTGTTAATTAGCGCGACGGACGAAAATGAAAGGAACGGGAAAGATTACAAACAAAACAAAGAGGGGAAAAACAAGACAAAACAAATCAAGCTGTTCTGTGGGGAGGGAGGGTGTGAAGCTGGTGCCTGTTTTTGTGCCAACCCCCCCCCCCCCCCTCCTCCTCCTCTAACACACCATTTTCATCCAGCTCTCATCAATCCGGCCGGCAGCCACTGCGATGAGGAATGTCTACCATGGGCACTGCTGCCTGCCTCCATGCCGCAGACCCTGCCATTCTGCCAATCGCCTGCCTGCCTGCCAGCCACAAGAGAGGAGGGAGGAAGAAAGGACCTGAGGGACTGTGCCAACGTCTCAACAGCAGCTGTTTACAAAGACACACACACAAAAAGAAAAAAAACGGAAAACATGAGGACGCATACTAATGAACCGCCAACACATTATAATCAGCGGACAGACAGGAATTAATTTACTTTTCTCTCTGCGTTCGTTTAAATAGTTTTTGTTTTCGCGAGAGAAAAACTTATCGCACATCATGGTTTCCTCCAGGTGTGTGGGATTTATGCGTGACAGGAACAACTTCTTGAAAAAAGGAAAAAAGAAAAGGCAAAAACAGAAAGCATGAAAATCTACTTCAGCAGCAAGCTAAGCTATGCCAGAGAGGCAGGCAGGCGTGTGTGTGTGTGTGTGTGTGTGTGTGTGTGTGTGTGTGTGTGTGTGTGTGTGTGTGTGTGTGTGTGTGTGTGTGTGTGTGTGTGTGTGTGTGAGATTTATCTACATTCACAGCAATCACCAGGGAGATGAATGGCTCAGGCTGTAGGCTCTATACAGCATCCACCAGTATGGGAACCAGACTGAGGCGAGGGGGATGCCACACAGACAACAGACATGCTGGAACTCAGTGGAGGGGGCAGGGGCACAGGAGGCAGGGGGACAGGAGCAGCAGTCCCGGCCACAGACACACACACTGGTGGGGTGGGGAGGGGAGGAGATACCCTACCCCAGCCAGCCTGCCTGCAGCTCCGCCAGGCGGGGGTAGGGGGGCCGTGGGAACACTTTCGGCACCCCCTCACCCACGCTTTTTAGTTTGCCCTCCTTGCCAACCAACCAAAGGAACTACAAAACTCCACCCTTCCAGTGTTTTTATTGGTGTAAAGTGGAAGGGTAAACTATGAGGAACCGATGCAGAAGGGGTACCAAACAGTTCGGGTCACGGGTCTTGGTACTTACGGGGACCGGAAAAACGTTGCCGTGGTTCCCACGAGGTCCACTGGCATCAGGCACAGAGCCAAGGATCGGCGCCGCTGCAAACAGACAGGTTGGAGGGTTTCGTTAAGTTCACTAATTGCACCGGAGTAATTATAACAATTAGCAAGGAAGAAATCAACATCAGCCATTGGTCATCACAAATGGATATCCCAAACTTTTTTTTCCCTCTTGCTGGATTTTTGTTGGACAACAGGGCACGGTTGTGGAATATGAATAATTGAAGAAGCCATCCAAAGGGAGGGATTATAAGATCTTTGTGCTTCATACATTGCCTTGGCATACACCACCAAGATGTCAGAGCCAGGCTGCCACCAGTAAGGAAAGGCTGGTATGGATGGTGGCATCTTTTGGGCATCTAAGCTGCGGTCGCTTAAACCGCGATCCAAATACACACAATTAACGGTTTAATTCGTAATTCTGTTGTGTTTTTTCCCGTAACCTTCACGGCGGAACGCGTGTGGATATTATAATCTTTTGGAGCTAATGAGGTTTGGATGATCGGCCTTTTATTTAATTCCAAGGGGGATGTTAATTGCGCCACGTCTTCATTACACAAATGGATTACCAAAAAAAGAGAGCTCGCAGCAGAGCAGGAGAGAGAAAGGGGGGAAATTGAGAGAGAGGGAGAGATTGAGAAAGGGGGGATATTTTCCTTCCTTCTATAATAAGACAGCATTCAAATAATGCAACACTACTCGCAAACAAGCAGAGAAAAGCTCCTGCAATGCTTGGCAATGCTAGTCTCTTCAAGTGCTATCCTGGAAAACCTGGTCTCTGCCTCCTCTCCTTTCCTCTCTGCTCTCTACAGCTCCAGTCCTCAGCTCTGGGGACTTTGCCTTCACTTCTCTGGATGTGGATCTTACAAAACAGGAGTGAGAATATACCCTGCCTGGAATTTAATTTCTCTCAATTGGATATTATTAGTGTTCTCCTATAATTAGTATTGAGCTTTGTTCCAGTGGTGTCTGTCGTTGGCGCCGGGCGAGCGGAATGGAGAGGAGACAACAGACACTGTGGCGGGCACAGGCTAATGTCCTCTGTGCTTAATCATCCTTCAGCAGAATGGTTTTATGCATATTTCATTTGCATATCATTAAATCGCTAAGGCACATTGGCAACTGGCAGCGGAGAGCGAGGAGTGGAAATGGAGGAGCCCAAAGTGTAAAAAAAAGGAAAGAGCGACTCATTATGCGATGGCAATCTTCAAAGCCGTGTGCCTGCTATTCCAGCAACCTGCCAATTGGTTTTAATTGAACGTTAATTAAAAAAGTGGGCGCGCTCAACCTTTCCAACTCGGATTAATTGAGTGTCTTCCAATCTGTGCAGCAAGGACTCGTCATACATACAGTATATGTGTGTGTGTATGTAAATTATGTGGATATCTATGGTTATAGTAAATTATTACAGGGCGACTTGAAAAAAATGTAATCCCTGTAATTACAGCACCTTTTCACGGAATGGATTTTTCCCCCACTTTTTTTCGCAGACGACTTAGTGGAGAACAAATCGCAAATATGTATTCTGTGATCTCTGGATATCATTAATACAACAAAATCATGTTGACGAGGAAGCGGGCATTTTACTCTTAATTATAGTTGACCTGCTGTAATGGTTTAACATTCTCTACTTGGGAAGGTGGCAGCTGCTGCTGGCAGCGGGCGGGCAGCGCCAGCGAGTCGGGTTGTGGGACCAGGGACCAGGGGAGCTGAAACCTGGTGACTCGGGGCACAGAGATAAGCAGGGAAATCGCTGGGGGGCATTCTGTCGCAACCCTTCACCATGTCCTTGGGAAAAGACAAAACCAACCCAACTGCCCAAATATGCCCCCCGTCTGAAAAATAAATGTTGTGTAATTTATGCGCAAATTAATATGCTTGCCTGGACTCTGATTGCCTGTATTGAATCATTACAGGCGATTAATCCATTGTTTCTGATTCCAGAATGTCCCCTCCTCCCACCCCCTCTGTCTGGTGCACTGTCCTTTTGTGATTGGACACAAGGGGTGCATTGTTGGCTCCCAAAATACACACACACACACACAATTAATTAAGGCGTACAGATTGTGGACCGTTTCTGTTTCCCCCCCACCGTCTGTTTCAGTTCAACATAAAAAACAATCGTGGGACTTTGCTAAAGATGTTTATTTGTATTATTTTTTATTTCACACACTCTCCTGTCAATTTTCAGCATGATAATCTTTTTTTTTAACTAATAATAAAATATATATATCTTTTTTTTTTTAATTTTATCATAAATCCAGTTAAAGTTACAAAGAATGTTGAGGCCTTTAAACCTAAATAAAGGAGGATCTGATCGTCGCTGCGTCGTTTAATTCAAAAGAAACGGCGTAACTCCAGGTAAAATAAGCCCCGTGCAGAGAGAGCAGCGCCCGCCTGGCTCGGCTAATTGTGGATGCCCATATTTCCAGACTTCCTGGCTAGGTCCGTCCCCTTGCGAGGCAAATCCCCTCAGGCCATATGCAGGAATATTAAAATGAAGCGAGCTTCACGCGCCGCACAATTAGCCATGTTTAGTAATTTGAGTAATGAGAGCCGGAGGGGTAGTATGGGCGGAGGGGCGGTACGGCGGGGAGCAAGCTGGCAGGAGAAGCCCGGCGCAGCATAGCGGGTATCAGCCTGGCGCTCTGCAGCCGCAGCACATGCAGATGTCGCTGTAGTTCTTCCAAAAGCTTTCCACCAGCCAGCCAAGAGGGAGGGGAGGTAACGAGGTTCTCGTTTGGCATCACACACCTCCGCCGTATGTTTTAAGGAGTCATGAGTGTGTGTGAGGGAGGAGTGTGTGGGAATGAGGCTGGCAGCTGGGGGCGGAGGAGTTAAGATGAGTGAGGGTGGGGCTGATGAGTAAGAGGTAGGGGATCCCTGTATGGAGGAATGTGGACATAAATAATAGTGGTGAAACGTGGGCAAGGTAAAAACCGAACCGACAGGATGACTGTGTGCTACTGAGCGTGTCACATGGTGTAGGCATTATGCAGAGTGCTCATATTAATATGCATAAGGGGCCTCTTTATTATGCAGCAGGGCGCGGTGCGACAAGGGGGTAATATTGGTACGCTGTGTAGAGCAGCTATTCTCTGGTTACAGTCTGGGAATGTTATCTTTCTCTGAACAAACATAGCCCTCACTTCCAAATGTGTAATTATCACGCATATCCATGGCGTTCCATCTGAAAAGAAAACAAAACTCAAGTGGTGGTGATTTCTACCGCAGTGTCCGATTGACTGGCATGTTATGACCTGCCCCCGCCCACCCATACCCTCCTCCTACAACCCCCCACCCCTTACTAGTCCTTCCATTTCATCATTTGGGAGGCACATAATTTGGGAGGCACACGCATCTCAGTGCTAGAGGCGTCATTACAGACCGTGGTTTAATCCCGGGCTGTATCACAACTGGCCGTGATCGAGAGTCCCATAGGACGGCGCACAATTGGCCCAGTGTCGTCCGGGTTAGGGGAGGTTTGGTCGGGTAGGTCATCATTGTAAAATAAGAATTTGTTCTTAACTGACTTGCCTAGTAATTTTTTTTTTTTTAAGTGAGGTGGTAGGGTCCAGATTTCATGAGACTGGTTTCCCTGGCAAACAACATCAAACAAAACAAAGCAACCTCATGGGACCCCATAAAATATGGAGCAATAACCCATGAGAAAGACTGATAGTCAGACAGAAAAGCCTTCTTACACAGGGGGACGGCACATACAGCCTGGCACAACAAGCCAGTGTGGTCACCATAGTGGGTGCAGAATGATGGGGTAGTGCCAGTGGCTGGCAGGCAGGCAGGGTTTAGGGAGCTTTTAGTCATTCTACCCTCCAACATCACTTGACCTTGAGAGAGGAGGTCATCTTGCTGTAAAAGTACCACCAGAGCAGAGCAGCCAGTCCCCCTATCCCAGAGCCCCTTGGTCATTAGTCACCTGCTGCAGCACAGAGAGGCCAGGCATGGCACAGTGCATGGGGACGGGGACAGAGACACTACAGCCTTGTTTCAGTGGTACGTACAGTGGGGCAAAAAAGTATTTAGTCAGCCACCAATTGTGCAGGTTCTCGCACTTAAAAAGATGAGAGAGGCCTGTAATTTTCATCATAGGTACACTTCAACTATGACAGACAAAATGAGAAAAGAAATCCAGAAAATCACATTGTAGGATTTTTAATGAATTTATTTGCAAATTATGGTGGAAAATAAGTATTTGGTCAATAACTAAAGTTTATCTCAATACTTTGTTATATACCCTTTGTTGGCAATGACAGAGGTCAAACGTTTTCTGTAAATCTTCACAAGGTTTTCACACACTGTTGTTGGTATTTTGACCCATTCCTCCATGCAGATCTCCTCTAGAGCAGTGATGTTTTGGGGCTGTTGCTGGGCAACATGGACTTTCAACTCCCTCCAAAGATTTTCTATGGGGTTGAGATCTGGAGACTGGCTAGGCCACTCCAGGACCTTGAAATGCTTCTTACGAAGCCACTCCCTCGTTGCATGGGCGGTGTGTTTGGGATCATTGTCATGCTCATAGACCCAGCCACGTTTCATTTTCAATGCCCTTGCTGATGGAAGGAGGTTTTCACTCAAAATCTCACAATACATGGCCCCATTCATTCTTTCCTTTACACGGATCAGTCGTCCTGGTCCCTTTGCAGAAAAACAGCCCCAAAGCATGATGTTTCCACCCCCATGCTTCACAGTAGGTATGGTGTTCTTTGGATGCAACGCAGCATTCTTTGTCCTCCAAACACGACGAGTTGAGTTTTTAACAAAAAGTTATATTTTGGTTTCACCTGACCATATGACATTCTCCCAATCTTCTTCTGGATCATCCAAATAATCTCTAGCAAACTTCAGACGGGCCTGGACATGTACTGGCTTAAGCAGGGGGACACGTCTGGCACTGCAGGATTTGAGTCCCTGGCGGCGTAGTGTGTTACTGATGGTAGGCTTTGTTACTTTGGTCCCAGCTCTCTGCAGGTCATTCACTAGGTCCCCCCGTGTGGTTCTGGGATTTTTGCTAACCGTTCTTGTGATCATTTTGACCCCACGGGGTGAGATCTTGCGTGGAGCCCCAGATCGAGGAGATTATCAGTGGTCTTGTATGTCTTCCATTTCTAATAATTGCTCCCACAGTTGATTTCTTCAAACCAAGCTGCTTACCTATTGCAGATTCAGTCTTCCCAGCCTGGTGCAGGTCTACAATTTTGTTTCTGGTGTCCTTTGACAGCTCTTTGGTCTTGGCCATAGTGGAGTTTGGAGTATGACTGTTTGAGGTTGTGGACAGGTGTCCTTTATACTGATAACTAGTTCAAACAGGTGCCATTAATACAGGTAACGAGTGGAGGACAGAGGAGCCTCTTAAGGAAGAAGTTACAGGTCTGTGAGAGCCAGAAATCTTGCTTGTTTGTAGTTGACCAAATACTTATTTTCCACCATAATTTGCGAATAAATTCATTAAAAATCCTACAATGTGATTTTCTGGATTTTTTTTTCTCATTTTGTCTGCCATAGTTGAAGTGTACCTATGATGAAAATTACAGGCCTCTCTCATCTTTTTACGTCGGAGAACTTGCACAATTGGTGGCTGACTAAATACTTTTTTGCCCCACTGTATATACTGTACCAAACTTTAGATGAAAAGTCTAGAAGATTCTATCATTGGTAAATAACTTAGTTAGCAGATGGCCTGTGTTCACCTGGGATGTGGCCAAAGTGACCAGAGAGACATACTGCTGCCTGGTCACTTCAAATACAACTATCAGATGACCTAACCTATAATGAAGAGTAGTTTCCTCCTCCTCTACCAGATTTAATAAAGCCTAATAAATTATTTATTAATGAATTAAATAACTATTATATATGAGACATGGGTAGGCAGGCATAGTCTCTAAATAGCCTAGCTATCATGTGCTTAAATCCATCCAGTGCACTATTGTTCCATTGTGAATAGGGTTGACACACTGACACCTAAAGCACATTTCAGGTGACTTGCACCGTGGGGCTCGTCACCATGTGTAGCCCAGTCAGCCGGCCACAGAGGTTTACAGCCTCAAGGCCTCTACAGTAAACGTACAGCTGCATGTATCTGTGCTACCATTAAAGAAGTGACAATGTGACTATATCCTCCCAGTGACTGATGACCATTCACAACCAGACAGGCCTTCTCAGGTATCAGGCTCTGTCCCTGGCTCAACACTGTTACTTCAGGACTCTCACTCTTCTTCAGGCTAACCTTGTTCAACACTGTTAATAATGGCTGTAGAGGTTGTTGGGATCAGTGGGCCTTAGCAGGGTCAAATGTTACGTGGTCAGTCTGCCTTACATCCAGGGGAGTCCCCCCACAACAACCCACAGCCTCTAGCCTCCTAGACCTGGATTTCCCAGAATACGTTGTGGGAATCATTGGGACAGAGTCACTGTGTCACCATCTGTAATTCAATGCCATCTGTAATTCACAGGGGCTGAAAGAGAAATCAGTGGATATTAAAATAAGCAAATTAGCATGAGCATTAGGCAGCAGGTAAGCATGCTTGATGTTATTGAGTGAGAGTGTCTGCACCTCAAATAGACTGATACACTCAGATGCTCTCCAGCACAACCCAAAGAGCCCTCGACAACCCTCCTCCACCATGCCTGTAGTGTTAATACACACAGCTAAACGGAACTCCTGGTTTACTAACCACTCTTCTCTTCTCCCTCATTTTCTCTCTGACTAATGAGTGTTCGTTAGGCCAAACAGGGGCACTGGAACCTCACCTAAACATTTCCTCAGCAGCACCGCTTCACCTTGTGGCCTCTCACACTATGCCGTGCGGCTACGGGAACGCTGCCTACTGTTAAATCTGCACCCCTGTGTGTCTGCTGCAGCTCAGGCCCAGCTGAGAGCTAACACTATCTCTTGAACCGCTGCCCAGTCCAGGTCTGCACATTACTTGGTTCCTGGTAATTCTATCAGATTAGTATTAATACGGTGTCACTGAGGCGATCGAGGTGACCCGCACTGTCTCACTGGCTTAATATAAACTAGCGTGAAGGTCAACTGTCAATCATCCGGCACAATATGATAATAAGCCTTTAAAGTTGGGTAGAGGATGTTATTAGCAGAACGACCAAATGACTGTCATAACCGTGGAGCTGCATAGGGGTGCATTTACAGATGAGGCTGGGGAGGGTCTGATTCAGACTCCATTCCTCTGCTAGAACAGTATGAGAAATTATCCTGAAATGCATGTTGCATCCTCAACATCAACAGAGAGCAATAGATATCCCTGAACTGGGCCCTCATACAGTACAAGCTAGTATTCATACTGGAAGTTGTAACTCGTACAGTAGACTATCTATACTTAGCAACATCTCAACTCCCCATCTGGTCTTAATGAGTGACTGGGAGGGAGGCCTAGTGAAAATGATCTTGGACTAGCAGGAGGTGGTGTACAGTAGTAGTCAGCTGACCATGGACGTGCTACAGCAGCAGAGCAGTGCTTACAGCAGAGTGGTTGTCAGAGAGAGATATAAATATAGACACCGTGACATCACAGCTTGACTATACTGGCTGGCCCCATGTGAAGCTGCTGCCTGCCCTCTTCACTGGGAATAGACTCCCCTGAGAGGAGGTGTACAGTACACACAGGCTGACTGAAGGGGAGGAAGAAAGGAGAGCCTGGTAGAAGTACTACCTGAATGTCCATCCTCTGTCTGTGTGCCCAGTGAGAAGGTGACAGAGAGATAGTGTGTGTGTGTGTGTGTGTGTGTGTGTGTGTGTGTGTGTGTGTGTGTGTGTGTGTGTGTGTGTGTGTGTGTGTGTGTGTGTGTGAGAGCTAAGAAGACAGCAGCTGGGAGGATATGAGAGGCCTGACATGGTCTCTGATCAGGCCTAAGAGAGAGAGCAAGGGAGAGAGAGAGGGAAACTGAGTGTCTGTGCTGAATCCCATAGGGCCTGAACCGGGCGGCTGGCAGGGGAGCCATTACACGCGTGTCTCTGACAGCTCACTCTCTCATTACAGCAGCAGGCTGCCTGTAGTCCCCATGCTGCTGCTGCTACTGTACTGTACAATCTCATCTACCACTACTACTGTCTCCCTCCTATACATACTCATCATCACAGCTTCAGCCACCACTACTAATCCCACTGTCTACTACGGACTCCCCAACTCACCTCCACCACAGCTTTTACAACCACCACAACCCCCTGCCATGGATTCTTTCTATGGTGTCTATGATCTCTCTCTGGAATAAAGCTGCCAAATAGAATCTACCTCACCCCCCTGACTACGTGTGCCTTGGCTCATAGACACACCTAGGCTACATCCTCCCATCATGGCTGTTTCAGTCAATGGAAATGCTGATTTTACTTGGCCATATTCTCTCTGTCATTGACACCCAACAGCTGCCAGAGGCCCAGTGCAGCGCTGCATGCTGGCCAGCCAGAGTCCATCCCAGAGGTGAGCCTAACCCTGGCCTAATGGATCTACTGCAGCCCTGATCTAATAAGACCTAATAATAATGGAGTCCTGCCGAAATACTCAGCCGCTCAAACCGGCACGGGGAAGCACTCCAAGTTACGTGTTGCACAGATTTTACAGTTCCTGTCAGGAGAACCCTGTCGGCAGAGAACTCCCCATGAGATGAGAAAAAGGCAAGAGGGCCGCTCATAAGAATAGACTTAGGCTGGGAGACGCATAGCAATATGACCTCTGCTGGCTGAGAA
Organism: Oncorhynchus tshawytscha; assembly: GCF_018296145.1. Taxonomy (NCBI): domain Eukaryota; kingdom Metazoa; phylum Chordata; class Actinopteri; order Salmoniformes; family Salmonidae; genus Oncorhynchus; species Oncorhynchus tshawytscha. Next base: position 16,727 of record NW_024607904.1, read on the forward strand.
AAAAATTTGCTGCCTCCACAGTTTACTGCTAAAGGGCAATGACAGACTTAATTGGATCGAAAGAGACATTTCTTCCGGTTTTTTTTGGCAAATCCCGCGGCTGAGGTTAGAGAAACTGCTCAAAAGAGGTAGCCAACTTAAACAAAGGCTCTCTGAGGCACACAGACCTGCATCTGTAGCTGTTTAAGCACTATACGCATGAGGCCCTGGTTGAACACTGCTCGAATCATTCATACAAGGCCACAGCGCAAATAAAACTAACATGTACTACTCCGAGCTGTCCTCCGTCCAACCCAAACCTTTTTAAACTCGGCATTGTAATGAAAAAAAAATTGCACGCATATAAAATTCCTCAATATAAAGCCAAACACCAAAGATAAGAACCACACACAATCCCTACATCTCTGGCAGTCTACAGGCCAGCCATGTTGAACTTGAGAATCCGACCTAGAATAACACTTTCACGCCGCAGTGAAATATATGGCCATCTTTACTGGGAAACACTGCTTTTTACAGCAGTGTAGCCTACCTGACACCTGAGTGGGTGTGAGTGCATGTGTGTGCGTGCAAGTAATGTCCTTCCTACTGCAGGGAATCATGTTCATATGCACTCATAAAGAGAGTAGCATAGCTGGGTGAAGCTGCAGTAACTTAGCTACTAACCCTCCCCTTGCTAGTGGAGTTGGACTGTAACTCCAGCAGTTGTTCCTCTCTCATGTCCAGTCTTTTATACTGACTGGCACAAAAGATGCCATAGAGGACCTTGAAGACCTCTTTCCTCATTCCTCGTCCCAAAGGCCAAAAGCATGAACCCTTTTTCAGTGCCAATCTGGAGCATTACGCCGATGGCAGCGAGAACAAACAGAAGAAATGTGCCTTTTACAACTAACACCGCTATTATTCCATTTTGATTTCTCCATACTTTATGGATTTGCCTTCTTTGCGTCCCGGCTCAGAGGAAACGGTTCATTAAAAAGGAATGTCTATTTTTCCTATTCTTTTTTTTAATGTGGTGGACAGGGATATTAGCCAATCCCTCTGTTCAGCAAGTGAAAGGCCAGACATCCTCCTGGTTGACTGCTGCTGCTCTCTGGTCATGCTGGCTTCATTAGAGCCAGATTCCTGCCATCACAAAGAGACCATGCATATCACAGAGACCAGCAGACCAGGAGGATCGGGGAGGCAGGGGAGACTGAGGGGGAGACAGGATAGAAAGATGGGGGAGTAAGGAGAGAAAGAGGGATGAAGGGTGGAGGTTTACGAGAGAGTAATAGTGGGTACCAAAGTGGGTGATGGAGAATGAGAGGTAACTAATTGAACTTGAGGGGGTGGAGAGATGAATGAGAGAAATAAACAGGAATGAAGTCTGTGGAAAGATAGAGTTAAGAAGAGAGATAACAAATGGTTAATGACCAGATCCACAGGCTTTCCCAAGCATTGATCCACGTCCTAACGCCCGTCCCCTCACAAGCACAGACACATACACACTGAATCATGTTCCTCCACCCCAATGTGATGATGAGTATGGTCTATAAATCAATACGTAGTGAGGAAAGACAAAGGCCACCGACAACTTGTTGAGAGCCCCACCACATCCACTCTGGGTGGGGCCTAGTTGATTTGTTAATGGTACATAATAAAGCCCATTTTCACCAGGCATGTTAAATCATACACCAGCAGCCCCTTTGTGGACATTGAAGCAAAACAAAGACCTTTAATACAGAAGTCCACTGCTTATTCTTTATGCCCTCCTTCCAAAGCTCGCCACTGAATTGGATTTTCTCAGCACTGTTTTCTAATTTGAAACATCCATCATTTATTATTAAAGAAAGAGAAGAAAGAGAAGGCTTGCCTTCGGCAGCTCTAGCAACCCCAACACCTCCTCCCCCCATGCAACACTTTTCAGCAGCCTTAGCCCTTCACTGCAGTTAACTTTACTTTCTCCATCTCTGCAGAGCTGGTCAAGGTAATGACACGTAAATATGGTGTGGCTGTTTGACTGGTGAGCAGCGGGTGCTGAAACGGTGATTCAGGCAGTGTGTGTGTGTTGTGATGGATATGCCACGGCTGCCAGACAGTAGGTGAGTGGTAGCTGTGAATGGCTCATACAGAAACAGAAGGCGGTGGTGCGTTTCTCCAAAACCCCAGGAAATCCTTGGCGTTAATAAAAGCCCCTCTGTGTCCTTCAGTAATCCTGTTCTGTATTATCACCACGCTGCAGCTAAATGTTGCAATTAGCCCACCCTTTTCATGCAAATCAACTTGACAGCCCCACAATCAGTCGGTTACGCCAGCTCTCGCTCTCCCTCCTCTCTCCCTTGCTCCTCTCTCCCTGCTCCCTCGCTCTCTCCCACCTCTCTCCTCTCTCCCTGCTCCCTCGCTCTCTCCCTCCTCTCTCCCTGCTCCCTCGCTCTCTCCCTGCTCCCTCGCTCTCTCCCTGCTCCCTCGCTCTCTCCCTCCCTGCTCCCTCGCTCTCTCCCTACTCCCCCGCTCTATCCCTCCTCTATCCCTGCTCACTCGCTCTCTCCCACCTCTCTCCCTGTTCCCTCCTCTCTCCCTGCTCCCTCGCTCTCTCCCTCCTCTCTCGCTCTCACTGCTCCCTCGCTCTCTCCCTGCTCCCTCGCTCTCTCCCTGGTCCCTCGCTCTCTCCCTGCTCCCTCGCTCTCTCCCTGCTCCCTCGCTCTCTGTTACCTCCTCTCTCCCTGCTCCCTCCTCTCACGCTCTCTCTCTGCTCCCTCGCTCTCTCTCTGCTCCCTCGCTCTCTCCCTCTCTCCCGGCTCCCTTGCTCTCTTTGGCATTTGCGGCGGTCGCCACATTTCCATTATGTATAATATCAGTTTGGAATATGCACGGCTCAACGCCGGGCCGCGTGTTGATTAGTGCAACATTACATATGTTAAGTCCAAAAGGGAGTCATTTTCCTCACTCATGCTCCAGTGCACCTCTATGGTCAGCCCGAAAATACAACTGGGCTCATGTTAATAAGCATAAGCTGCTCCCAACAAACATGGGAGAGGGGGGGTGAAGAAGGGGGCGTTGGGGTGCTTTGGGGCTTTCAATGGTTCATGTGAGCATTGGGCTACATGCTGTGTGGCCTGCACAAAACAAACAGTGCTCAACATTAGTGTTTTACAAGTGCAGCCAGTTCTCTATTGTATATCCTCTATTGTATATGTTCCTGTGTGGGGTCTGAGCTGCACAATGGATCCCAGGGCCCCCCCATCCAACCCCCCATTTCTAAGAGCCACCATTTAGGAGCTATGCAGCAGCCCTGCTAGTAGTGACAGGTGGCTACTCCCTCCTGGCGCTGAGGCTATGGATCTAACGCACGCGCAGGCACGCGCACACACACACGTCAGTTTAGCGCCCTGCTTTCCATAAGCTTCAATGTTGTAAATATATGTATACATGTCCCCATAAACAATAATGCATGTACTGTTGTAAAGGCACCATGCTTTGTTGCAATTTGGTCATTGGGATTACAAATAGACACCATTTGGTCATTGGAGGAGTCCCATCACAGAACTGCATGGGTGTGTGCTGGCATGATGGATGGATGCGGTTTGATTATCATTAAAAAGTAATTTACAAGACAAATAGGGACTAGCTTTTCAAATTATGGTTACTTTATTGCTCATTTGGGTTTGGAGACAAAATGTAGTGTGAACAACCGGCCGTTAGCTTGCCTTGGAGATTACTACAGAGCTGTACAGGATGATAGGTCAGCACCGTGAGCAGGTGGGCTGAGGTTCTGGGAGGTGGAGGAAGTGGGCAGGGAGGTCAGTGGGGCCGTCTCTAGCTAGCACCAGGGACGCTGTGCCCTTGTGTGCAAGGCCACAAAAGGCCATTTAGTCTCATGGTGGTGCTGCTTCATTAACATGCTGCCCTTCTAAGAAAACTCTCAAAATTCATCTCTTCAAGTCCTTAACAAAGTACAGAGGTGGATGGGGAGCCAGCCGGCAGAATAACAGGGAAATAACCAAGTGATCTTTTTTTTCTGAGGGTCAAGTAAATTAAAGCTGACAGAAATAACATCGGGGGAGAATTTAAAAGAAGATGGGGGGGAAAACGAAGGATGGATGAGAGAGACCGAGAGGGAGGGAGAAGTGCTGCAAGATGGGTCTCTGTGCCTTTAAGCGGAAGTCTCAATCTCATGTAGTTTTGTTCCTTAAAAGGAAATCAGAAGGCTTAGCTGAGGCATTGCCTTGAAAGTCATGAATAAACATCAGATTGCTTTTCTGCGCATACATCACAAGAAGACACTACCTAATGGAGGACTCCTCCTCACCCTCCGACACATGAAAAGGCAGTGAAATTACCCACCAAACCATGCCGCGTGGCTCTAAAATGGACCGCTGAGGGAGGGAGGGAGGGGGTAGGGAGGGGGGAGGGAGGGAGGGAGGGAGGGAGGGAGGGAGGGAGGGAGGGAGGGAGGGAGGGAGGGAGGGAGGGAGGGAGGGAGGGAGGGAGGGAGGGAGGGAGGGAGGGAGGGAGGGAGGGAGAAGAGTGGAGAGGAATCCTTTAATAAAATGGCTCCCCATGATAACCATCTTTCTAAGCTTCGGAGCGCTCTATGTTCGTGACAGAAAATAAATCAAATAATATATACTTGCTACAAAAATCATTTACAATGAGAAGAATTCAGAACTGCTTTGCATCTCGGGCCAAAGCCATTTCTCCATTTCTCCACTCTCCTTTGTCATCAATGTTCCGTCCTCATCATTTCTGCTTGTGTTGATTCTGCCGCCACATTAAGGAGCAGTTGCCATTTCAGAGCGGCCATTTAACAAAGCAAAAGAGTATTATTCTGGGCCTCTAAAGGAAATTAAATTGCATTTATCAGTGTGTCTCTACTCTGAGAGGGAGAGTGAACGTGTTATGAGGAGCGGAGCGGTTGACTGGCTGCAGTAAAATGTCATCTCTCTCCACACTGGGCCCACTGATAAGAGCAGGTGCCTGGTTCACACTGTGTAGCCACACAAAATGGACACGCTGCAGAGCAGAGAGACCTGCCTGGGAGAGAGGGACAGACAGAGAGAGAGGAGGAGGAAAGAGGAGGAGAGGGAGATAGACAGAGAGAGAGAGGAGAGAGGAGAGGGAGATAGACAGAGAGAGAGGAGGAGAGAGGAGGAGAGGGAGAAAGACAGAGACAGAGGAGGAGAGGGAGAAAGACAGAGAGAGAGAGAGGAGAGCGAGAAAGACAGAGAGGAGGAGAGAGGAGGAGAGGGAGAAAGACAGAGACAGAGGAGGAGAGGGAGAAAGACAGAGAGAGAGAGGAGGAGAGGGAGATAGACAGAGAGAGAGAGGAGGAGAGAGGAGGAGAGGGAGATAGACAGAGAGAGGAGGAGAGAGGAGGAGAGGGAGATAGACAGAGAGAGAGAGGAGGAGAGAGGAGGAGGAGAGGGAGATAGACAGAGAGAGAGAGGAGGAGGAGAGAGGAGGAGAGGGAGATAGACAGAGAGAGAGAGGAGGAGAGAGGAGGAGAGGGAGATAGACAGAGAGAGAGAGGGGGAGAGAGGAGGAGAGGGAGAAAGAGAGAGAGAGAGAGGGGGAGAGAGGAGGAGAGGGAGAAAGAGAGAGAGAGGAGAGGGAGAAAGACAGAGAGAGAGGAGAGGGAGAAAGACAGAGAGAGGAGGAGAGAGGAGAGGGAGAAAGACAGAGACAGAGGAGGAGAGGGAGAAAGACAGAGAGAGAGAGGAGGAGAGGGAGAAAGACAGAGAGAGAGAGGAGGAGAGAGGAGGAGAGGGAGATAGACAGAGAGAGAGAGGAGGAGAGAGGAGGAGAGGGAGATAGACAGAGAGAGAGGGGGAGAGAGGAGGAGAGGGAGAAAGAGAGAGAGAGAGGAGAGGGAGAAAGACAGAGAGAGAGGAGAGGGAGAAAGACAGAGAGAGGAGGAGAGAGGAGAGGGAGAAAGACAGAGACAGAGGAGGAGAGGGAGAAAGACAGAGAGAGAGGAGGAGAGGGAGAAAGACAGAGAGAGAGAGGAGGAGAGGGGAGGAGAGGGAGAAAGACAGAGAGAGGAGGAGAGAGGGGGAGAGAGGAGGAGAGGAAGAAAAGACAGAGAGAGGAGGGAGCAGGTAAGAGAGGAGGGGGGTAATGGAGGAGACAGATAAATACAGTGACAGAGACAGACACAGCGGTAGTACAATGAAAAAGTGATAATGAGAGAGAGAACAAGAAAGATAGATGGACTGACACCAGACATGAAGAGAAGGAATATAGACTCTACACAGCTCAGCTATGACCTATAGGCCCCATGAGTGTCATTGACAGTCTACACATGATATCAGGCTCTGACTAGCAACTCTATACAAGCAGATTCACTGAAGTTCACATCAGCAGTAGATAAGCCAGCATTAGTATTTTGTAAAAGGATAGGCTTACCTCACTATCATTCAGCTCTAATAACATCTTAACACAATTCAATTATCATGATAGAAACAAATACCTATTCAGATGAATAAATATTCAAACCATATGTTGAAATACAGTTGAAGTCAGAAATGTACATACACTTAACTTGTTTTTCAACCACTCCACACATTTCTTGTTAACAAACTATAGTTTTGGCAAGTCGGTTAGGACATCTACTTTGTGCATGAAACAAGCAAAAACTGTTTAAAAACAGATTATTACACTTATAATTCACTGTATCACAATTCCAGTGGGTCAGAAGTTTACAGACACTAAGTTGACTGTACCTTTAAACAACTTGGAAAATTCCAGAAAATGATGTCATGGCTTTAGAATCTTCTGCTAGGCTAATTGACATCATTTGAGTAAATTGGAGTTGTACCTGTGGATGTATTTCAAGGCCTACCTTCAAAATCACTGCCTCTTTGCTTGACATCATGGGAAAATCAAAAGAAAAATCAGCCAAGACATCAGAAAAAAAATTGTAGACCTCCACAAGTCTTGTTCATCCTTGGGAGCAATTTCCTAAACGCCTGAAGGTACCATGTTCATCTGTACAAACAATAATACGCAAGTATAAACACCATGGGACCACGCAGCCGTCGTACCGCTCAGGAAGGAGACGCGTTCTGTCTCCTAGAGATAAACGTACTTTGGTGCAAAAAGTGCAAATCAATCCCAGAACAACAGCAAAGGACCTTGTGAAGATGCTTGAGGAAACAGGTACAAAAGTACAGTGGGGCAAAAAAGTATTTAGCCAGCCACCAATTGTGCAAGTTCTCCCACTTAAAAAGATGAGAGAGGCTTGTGATAGGTCAGTCGTCTGAGAAGCTCGTCATCAAGCAAGCGGTCAGAGAAGTGAAAATGATGGTCAATGAAGAACACTCAGCTCATTTCTCAATTTAAAAAAACATGTCAATACTTTGCCCCTTGATAACCCGTGCACTTCTGTATGTTGTAAAAGGGTTACATGGTCGCTGCCCTAATCATTGCATAGTGCAGAAAATACACACAAGTTCATTTTTTTACATTTTATTTCACCTTTATTTAACCAGGTAGGCTAGTTGAGAACAAGTTCTCATTTGCAGTTCAGGGGTCTTGCTTTAATAAATTTAACCATTTTCAGTGTAGTGTCCAAAACGTCTTTCAAGCTGTCAGGCATTCCCTTGGCAGCAAGAGCCTCTCGGTGGATGCTGCAGTGTACCCAAGTGGCGTCGGGAGCAACTGCTTGCACGGGCGTTACCACTCCACTATGTCTCCCTGTCATGTTTTTTTTCTCCATCAGTACAGACATCAACATGAGCAGCAGCTACATTTGGCTACATACGGACCGTTAGTGGAATTCCCGCGAGAGAGCAACGGTTCATGTGATTGGATGTTAATTATTTGACTAGGCCACCTATATTTGACATTGTGTTGTTATTTCGCTGAACACTAGATTTTATTTTTGGCAGTGAAACGAGGCTATTCAGTCGAGAAATAAACCCAAATGTATAGCCCCGTTGGAAAATATAAATGGACTGTTTGAAAATGTGAATATATATATTTTTTGGCCTACCCCTGACGACATTGCACGTACCCCTAGGGAATATCTGATGTAGTGTATCTGAGGAAGACCATTACAATGGGATCTTTGTTGTATTGCATCATGTTTAGAGGTAGCAAAAAGTGATAAGACATTCACTTTCTATTCACTGTAACCCTTGTGGCCTCACAGGTTCAACCCTGCTTATCCTCCTAGACACTCTGAGGCCTGGAGAGAAGCTCTGCCTTTGCCCAATGGTCATAACAGACCAGGGTTTATAGAGATCCAAATAAATAGATAAAGATGGAGTGTAAATTACACCTGGTTTCAGTGGGCTGCCTTGGAGGATAGAGCTGAATGAGCTTGCTGAGGTAAAAGGAGCTGGCTGTGTTTCTCTACAAGCAGAGAGAAGGAAGGCCTCCTGAGCACTATGAATAATGAAACAGTTGACTGCTCTGTACAGATTTCACATGTCATAAAAATGGCTTTTTAGTTGCTGTTAGACCTCTTACCTGTCTGCTAGGCTTACACAGGTTTGGGTGTTTGTGAGGGGCTCACAGGGAACGCTCCCTCATGCCTCATAGACAGCTTTCCAGTAACCGAAGGAAACTGGGTCTTGTATGGGAGGAGATGGTGGGCTAAGGCCTGTTAGGACCCACAGCAAGCTAAGACAGACGGCGGCCATCTTTGAGCCTACTGTAGGAATTACATTTCAGTGTATGAATGTGTTTTACTGTGTATTGCTAAAGCATATGTGCTGCGGTAAGTTTCAGAAGTCGGGGGCGATGGATGGTTTTGTTGGTTTGACTAATTCTGTTTCAGTTTTGTGGTGGTGGGTTGCGGTAGGCCTCTGTCTCCCTGTCAGAATCATATCAGATTAGCTCCAGTTGTCACCCACACACATTCAAGATGGAGGCAAAGGTGAAATGGCTGAATAATTTATGTATGAATCTCCACACAGTGGATTGAGGAGTGTGTTATTATTCCACAGAGGTTCCTCTCAGACACCGAGCAGTTTACCCATCTGTAATATCAACATGGCTTTGGAAGGAACTCACCCTGTGAGTGCACACTGACACTACCTATCACCAATGCTGATTGATAGCTCTCTCTCTCTCTCTCTCTTTGCTGCCTCTCTCCATTTCTCTTGTTCTCTCTTTCTTTCTCTCTGAATCCTGAGCTGATATCCTCCTTTGAAAAGGTAATGATCCTGGTGTGTTGAGATTATGTATGTGCGCTGCACAATGTAATGGCCCGGCTTTTTATTGCCTGCCGCATACTAATCCCACAACTGAAGGAATGAGATGACACCTGCAGGGAGTTGTGTGTGCCCCACATGAAAGAGCGGCCATTAAAAATGATCAAAGAAATTACAGCACTCTGCCGCACAACACTGCTCTCACGCCTGGCCAGGTGTACATCCCTGTGCCTGTCCGTACACACACACACACACACACACCAATTAGTATCTTTGTCTGATGGATCTTTTCCATGTGATCTCTGTGGAAATGTCCTAACTCTTAAGTTGCCCTAGGCTTTCTACAGACACTGATACACCCACACTTGCATATAGGAGGAAATGGTGGACATGCATACGCTCAAGAGTTTTTCATACCTCTACCACAGATTATTCATGACACATCATTTCAACAGTTTCCCAATTTAATATTTATTAGCGCTTTTCTTTATCAAGTAGCCACTTGTTACAGTTTAAGTCGGAAGTTTACATACACCGTAGCCAAATACATTTAAACTCAGTTTTCACAATTCCTGACATTTAATCCTACTAATTTTTAAAATATTTTTAGGTCAGTTAGGATCACCACTTTATTTAAGAATGTGAAATGTCAGAATAATAGTAGAGTGATTTTATTTATTTCATCACATTCCCAGTGGGTCAGAAGTTTACATGCACTCAATTAGTATTTGGTAGCATTGCCTTTGGAGTGTGACTGTTTGAGGTTGTGGACAGGTGTCTTTTATACTGGTAATAAGTTCAAACAGGTGCCATTAATACAGGTAACGAGTGGAGGACAGAGGAGCCTCTTAAAGAAGAAGTTACAGGTCTGTGAGTGGCAGAAATCTTGCTTGTTTGTAGGTGACCAAATACTTATTTTCCACCATAATTTGCAAATAAAGTCATTAAAAATCCTACAATGTGATTTTCTAGAGAAAAAAAATCTAATTTTGTCTGTCATAGTTGAAGTGTACCTATGATGAACATTACAGGCCTCTCTCATCTTTTTAAGTGGGAGAACTTGCACAATTGGTGGCTGACTAAATACTTTTTTGCCCCACTGTAGCTGTAGTCCAAGAATTTGACCAAAATGGTTGCACAATATGACAACCCTACGAAGCCCATTAATAGCCTCTTTCACTACAGTAGATAGAGACCTGAGCTGTAAAATGTCTTACAAATCTCCTTGGACGTGCAAAATGCTGTGTAATGTAGATTTCTGTGTTCTTTGATAGGCGGAGCAGAGGTCTGAAAACGTCTCCAAGTCTACTTAGTGAGAAAGTCTAATTACCTTTCAGAAGATAATCCATGCGTTTATACCCAGGGTAGTCTACAAAAACTCAGCGTTCCTGTGAACAAGAGCAGAATATTCTCCATATGGAATGAGAGTGAAACTAAATGAAGACTAATATGTCTAAAATAAATGGGAAAATAGGCCCAGGCCAAGGTATGGATTCTCTATCATGATGACCTTTGGTTATACCTTGTGTGTGTATGCGTTTGTACGTGGGTGTTGAACACAGGTGGTCTGCTGGTTGGAAGAGGACCGACCTGACTGCTTTTCCTGTCACACAGGTACAACTGCTGGGCCTGAGAGGAGACACTGTAGGGCCAACTGCTGCTATAATCTACACACACATACAAAAACCCACACACAACCAATCCATAACACACACACACACACACAATGGAGAGTAGTAGACAGTTCCAATGCCTCTTCATGTTCCATGCTGCTTACAATAACGTATAAAATACCCAAACACCTTGTCTTAGAACAGCACAAACATAAGATATCAACAACCATACTACTTGACCTCTCTCCACCTCGAATAGTTTAACTGCTCTTCACAGACAAGACCTATCACAGCCTATGGAAATCCTACTTCATCCCTCAGAGCCCCATTTTACTCCGATTAGCTGCAACATCCATCTGTGTGTTGAATTAATACAGAGAGCATGTGAGGGACAACTCAACATCCTGTTTACCTCAACAGAATGAATATGCTCTAGTTCTGGGGGATTCTAAGTACTGTATGATGAATCAGATGAACTCATCTGAAAAACGAAAGTGATCTCCCTCAACCCTGCTCCACCCGCCCTACCCAGCCCTGTGGTCAGTCAGTCAGCAGGTACTGGGCAGGGCTGGTCTAGGCTAGGCTACACACAGCTAGGGAGCAGCTGGGTCCAGTTGTTCTGAAGTCCGGGAGGAGAGGAGGGAGTTTGGGATGAACAGATGAATAGATGTTCAGGGGTTTCAGTAAACATCGCCTGATGGTACTCTGGCAGCGTTTACTCTGTTCACTTTGTTTTACAATGGCTTTTTGTCACTGTGGCTCTCCTGAGCCCTGGGTTATTCACTCTCTCTCTGTTATCAGGGCTGATTAGGAGGACTAGGCTGGGCCTGCAGGTTCTCTAACATCCACAGGCAGTAGTCCACAGCAGCCATTACTGTGCGGTAAGATAGATGAACAAATGAGTAACATCTAACCAATAACATTCCAGTAGCATTACAACTCCCAGCTCCAGCCCTAATGTCCAGTACATTTACATTGGAACAACACCTCTCTCCATAAAAACGAGAATGATAAAACAAAGAAAAGTAAACAACAATTGACAGCCTAATGTCACCATACAAGATAAATACATGGTTATTTTAAATGTTTAAAATAAGCTACACTATGCTAGTTTAATGGGGCTGTATTGAAGCTCCATTGCCATAAGCTAGGGTAAAAATGAGTTCATGTATTTCAGTTGTAAAAACATCTTGTCCATACTGACTGATACTGGGATTGTTGGCAGGCAGGCAGTTGATATGATTCCCAAGGTGTACTGGGAGAGATCCCACTGGTCCGATAAAAGGCCTGCAAACGCTGCTTTCCTCCAGACGTAGGTCTACACTCAACTTTAATTGGCTCCTGGATTGAAGTCTCTCTCTCTCTCTCTCTCTCTCTCTCTCTCTCTCTCTCTCTCTCTCTCTCTCTCTCTCTCTCTCTCTCTCTCTCTCTCTCTCTCTCTCTCTCTCTCTCTCTCTCTCTCTCTCTCTCTCTCTCTCTCTCTCTCTCTCTCTCTCTCTCTCTCTCTCTCTCTCTCTCTCCTCTCTCCTGCTGCCACTCTCTCTGCCACCTCTCTGCCACTCTCTCTGCCACTCTTGGCAGCTATGCACACACCTTTGTTTCCACACATAAAACCTTTTCTTTGAGGTTAAAGTCTAAGTGTTTTTCTCTCCAAAAGGTTAGGGAGGACAAGGTATGTATCACTCCTGAATAATTTCTCTAGTTTTTCTCTCCTTTTGCCCCCATAGTGCTTTCTCTCCATTGTCGCTATCTTAGCAACATCAGCCACGATCCATTCATTTCTGACAGAGAGGTGAGAAACAGAAAAAACACTCATGGAGGTGAACCAGTGAACCAAACTTCTCAGGATACTAGGGCTGAGAATTTCCAGGGACTTCATGATACGACATTATCACGATACAATATGTACTGCGATTCTCACAATTCGATATGTATTGCATTGCGATTCGATGTTCCAAACATATTGCTCACCTGCAGCTGCAGAGGGAAAGTAGAGAGACATGAGAAAAAAATGCTGAAAACAAATATAATACTGCAATACTGTCAAAACTATACAATATATCGTCAAAAATTATAACCCGATATGCAACCGTATAGATTTTTCCCCCTTCACTACAGGATACAAAGCAGGCCTTGGCTTTACAGATCCTACAGAACAACAAGGTGTGGAGAAAATATATTGTCTACATTACCTAATGTGTTGTATAATTGACTAACCTAATTTAAATTAGGTTAATTCCATTCATGAATTTGTGCTGGCAGAACAAAGCAAAACAGCACAGTTTGTCCATTCTCCATCAGCTCTCTTCATTGTCTACTCACTACATTGTTGTAAAGCCCATTGTAGTGTTGTCACATTACTAGAATTGACTTGGATACCGTTACCAGGTTTAGTATAACAATACTCCATACCAAAACGAGACCAAGACTATAACACGGCACAAAGAAGGGATATTAGCCAGGAGTCACAGAACTTGATCCAGACAGATTAACTTAGCTACTGCTCGGTTCAAGCGTTGGGCATCTTTTGAGTTCAATATCATTACATTACAGCCATGTATGCATTAATGAATCAATTATACTATCAATATGAGTTTTTAGCAATCTAACTACATAACATAATGGTAATAATTTAATCTCTATGAATAAACTGGGTAAATCAAGATGTAGCCTAGGCTTATCCACAATATAGGTGAATTGATATTCGACAGGAGTGTGTGCATGCATTGAGTTATTGCACATGTTTTGGCTAATTTCATGGGGCTACAGACAATCGTATTGTTTTGTACTCAACAACATTTGCATAGAAGTTGATTATTCTATAAAAATGTGCGCTGTCTCTTTAACCAGTAATGACCTCATTCATTCATGAGCCAAAAGGCAATAGATAATCTTTGCAAGAGACGTGAGAGACCGAATAAGTGAATGAATAAAGTTTTTAGTGGCAATCAGCTTTGAAATCAGCATATTTTACGTTGTGATTCGCATATTATCACAAACAAAGTGCTAGGGTAGTGAATTGATGTTATCTTTAGTTGTTATCTAGTAAGGAAAGCTAGTCTACAAAGCTTGAAGCTACCGGTACCTTCTTGCATTGTAAAGTGTTCTTGCCTGTTTGGACATTGTTTTGAGAACAATAATGAACCATTTCTACTTTTCTACATGCTTTATCACATTATTCAAGTGTTAACTTCTGTGCAGCATGAGTGGGGACCTAACATGATGCAGCTCAGACTGCCAGTGCAGGCTAAGTGGAACAGGCACGGCGGGGTGCGCGCCTCCCGCTATAACGGGATATTGGCTGCCGCTGATAGTTGATCTGTGAGACACATTTTGACAGAAGTACCGAAAGTAACAACACCATTTTTCATGAGTTAGTATTGAAAAAGTACTAAAGTTTCGGTATTCGGGCAACACTAGCCTCTTGCCTTGAAGAGTGTGAGATGGAAGAAACTCAAAGCTATGTGCAACTGAAAACCCATTATGAGGGATACATGCAAGAAGGGTCAATGTCTCCAGTGTAAAAACTTACTACTCTCAAAGACAATAACAAACCCTTTTTAATGGATTTCTACTGTACCAGCATACCTTTATGTGTGAAAAAGCATAAGATGCACAAAGGCTACTGGACACTGTACTCTGTACCTACATTGTATTACACATTTTTTTATCTATGTTTGAGCTTCAATAGATTTGAAAGATTGCCACAAGCATATTATTCTTCTAGCATGAAAGCAAAAAAAGTTTGCAACTTCAAGGCTGTCCATCTTCATGAAAAAATATTTTTTTATTTTTTTTATTTGTGTGTGTGTGTGTGTGTGTGTGTGTGTGTGTGTGTGTGTGTGTGTGTGTGTGTGTGTGTGTGTGTGTGTGTGTGTGTGTGGCCCCTGTCCTTCAGAGCAGCAGTGTGTTTCTTCCCTGCCAGCTGCCCTGGTCTGGCCAGCATGGAGCGGAGTGCTGAGTGATAGACTGATCGATGGGCAGTCTAATCAGCCAGCTTAACTCTAATACCATGGACAGGTCCACATCATTATCATATCAGGCTCCACACGTTTCGAGGTGACAAGGAAGAGGCAAAAGATTAAAGCCAATCTTGTAAAGAGGCGCCACAACTTTTAATGCGCTGACCAAGACAGGCTAGGTTTTATCTGGAAGCAGAGAAAGGAGACTGAAGGAAGAGACAAAACAACACAGTGAAAACAGATGAGAAACTCATCAGTTAAAATTATTCTGTGTTTGGGGAGTTCTAGTGGCTTTGTTGTGGCACGAGCTCTAACTGTACCTCAAACCACTTCCGTCAGCCAGCTCTCCCCCAAGCCCACAGCCTGGTCCTAGACTCCTAGCAGCCCCATTACTGGCTGTCTATTAAGGTAAGAGTTTGTTTAACTCCACACACATTTGGGGGCGCTGGGGGAACTCTTAGAAATCATCTATAAACTGCTTTAAACAAACTGTTTACAGGCCGTAAATGACGCATAAAAGAGGAAACAGGTTTGAGGTTGGAGCTGAGGCTTGTGGTGGTGGTGTCTGCACACACTTCATACGATTATCTTCAACACACACACACACACCCGATCTGTGAGTGATTCACAAAGGAGGACCACAATACATGCATTCACACTTCAAAACCAGTCAAAATGACAGACACATTCATGAGAAATGTTGACTAACTGAGCAAAAACAAAAAAACATTTCCAATGCCAAGAACAACCTGGCACCAATTAAGCTCTAGCTTTAGAAAGCACTGCCAATTCAAACCCAACAGGCAAACACAGTATGTGCTACATTCAGTATTGTGTAATGGCATTGAGTTTCTTTCCAGCATGTTCAAATAATATACAACAGTGCATGTAGGCTCTATGCGCTTATCTTCAGGGTGCTGCTATAATGAATGAGCAGATTAGTTTTGGGTTTCATAATTAATGCTGCCTGTTGAAGGTCAACCACATTCCATTCCTGTGAATATGAAATGACTGAAAGGTCTGGGGCAGTCAGCTACACAGAGAGACAAAGAGAACGTTGACTTGGCCAACAGGCACACCCTTTCCCAAACTCTGCCTGGGCTTATTTTAACAATCCAATACAAACACATTTATCCTTTTTCTTATTGTCTTAGTTCATAATTCACCGTTACTCAATTACTGTCAGCTTCCTTTACAGCGCAGGATAGAGTCTACAGGGAAATGGAGGGGATACCAATTTCTACAAAAGCAACTTTCTGTTCACCAAAATTGCCGCTCTCATTATACTGTTCACGGGAGAAATGCCAAGGTGCTCAAACCAAAGGTTTTTGAGGCATGAAACCTGATTAATAAGCTGTGATACAGATGTCTCCATGACAATTTCACCTGTAATGAAGACCATGTGGTTAGCAGCTCCAGTGTCGACCCCGAGGCCCAGCTACAGTGAATACGGCTGATTTTGCATGAAAATCCCAGTTAATAACATTAGGGGGAAATCTTAACAATGGTTCAGTGCAGGAACAAGTTCAACCATACATGGGCCTGAGAGTAAATCAATCTTAAATTGATTAGCTGTTCCCAGTGAAAGACTCAGATGAGGTTGTTTCCCCCTATCTTGTTCTGAACTCACCTGCAAGCCCACTGACGGCCTAGCTCCAGGCTTATTCTATGAGCCTTGACAATCCATAACACACACACAGTCAGCTGTCTATACAGTTATGAATGTGAATGTGACTTTCCCCATAGTCAGAGTATAACCCTGAACTTAGCGGCCAACACTCCCCATCATCATTAATGCTTAAGATGGCTAACAAGCCCACTGTCAACAGCTTCCAGGCTAATCGACATGTCAATCAATGGCGGGCGTGAGGCGGGCTTTTAGAGGGTCCCTGGGGTGGCTGCTTAGAGCACGCTCAGTTTAACACAGCAGCGCACTGAGGGTGTAAACAGAGAGGGATATAGACTGCTGGATTGACTAGCTGATCAATGCCATTGATCACTCACCTCCAGCTCTTTGTGAAGGCTGACTGTTCTCCCCTCCACTGCCCGGCCCTCCGCCTCCTCAGCCTCCAGCGCCTGGATCAGAACCTCATTCTGCTCACTCAGGTCCCGCACAAACGACTGCAGCACACCCACCTTGCTCTAGAGGGAGACAGAGAAGAGGGGCACAGCAGACATGACCTTTGTTAGGTGTTTATTGGAATATCAACACTGAAATGGATTGCTGCTACCCACCACTGTTATGGAGGGAGGACGGAGTGACCAGTTGGGATTTTAAAAAATCCAAAATCCAGAAAAACACAGCACATTCTCAAACACCACTTTGTATGAACACAGCAAAAAAAAGCAGTGATGGTCAGAGAAAGTTTGAAAGTGGTAGGCATCAGGTAGGTATTTGAGGGAGACAGAACCAACTCTTCTAGCTTGCTGTTGTGTCCTTTCCTGTCCCGCCCCCATCCCCTCTCTGACAGCCAGCCCCTCTGATCATCAAGCAGGACATGTAGGGGGTGTTCGGGCAAAACCTGTCACATGACATCCAACCCCCCTCCCATATTAGAGCTCTGCTAACACCAGGGGTACTATTAGTCATATGCCACCTCTGATCTGGCACGGCATCTTCACAGCCCAGACACATGGATGCTCTGACACTAATTCCTATGCAGGAACATGCCGACTATCTGCAGAACAGCCCAGACAGTTTGGACCCAGATTATAATTTAGTGCGGGATGGACACATAGGAATTATTATGGCTCTGTCGGCCGTCAGGTAGAAATGGAGATAAATGCTCCATCAGACTGAAGGGTATTTGCTTTTCAAAGCCTCTTTTATAGGAGTGGAGATGGAGGTGAAGTGGAAGTGACAAGTGCCCCGCCTCACTTAAACAGAACACAAACAGGTGGGTTTGATGCTGCCCTGATGCAAAGCCCAGCCCACCAGCTCAAACAGCCCGTGGTGATGGGCACTGGCAGCACACACCCGGTGAACTGGGGACCGTACATGGAAAGGCCCTCCCCCTTCAAGGGCTAATTCTCTAGCCCCAAAGATGCTTGTGGGAGTCCTTACTGTGACTAATAGATAAGAGGAGCAGCATTAGGTTCCTTGAGAGTACCAACATGGGTCCTGCCAACATCAAAGGTTCCCCTTTCTGTTAAGTAATTCTGCCCTCAGTTTGAAAGAATGAGCAGGTGAGAGGGAAAAGAGGATGGAGAGGGGGAGCGAGTTAGGAAACGTCTGGCAAGGGGGAGAAGGGAGAGAGTGTGAGGAAAGGTAGGGCAGGAGGGATGAGAAAGAGGGGGAGAAAATCAGAGAGAGAGAGAGAGAGAGAGAGAGACAGAGACACACACAGAGAGAGAGAAAGTGGGAAAGAGAGAGAACACAGAATACTATATTTTAGGTGTATAATCCTGCCTCCCAGCTGTGAGCAATTTTATAAAACAAATATCCTGGCCATGAGGAAGATAATGCAAACTTCATAATGACAAATAATAATCCAATAACACCAATAGCCAGCCACCCAGCTGCATCCAGGACAGCGGCTGGCTATCTCGGCCACCACACAGCCTCCCCACATTCAAATTCATATTGGATTTTTATTCTTTCACCTTTCTCAAAGCATCCATTTCAGACGGCATGAAAAAGTAATATTCCAGCAATAAAGCTTGATTTACACCCTTCCATGTTCCCCCTCTTCCTTTTTTATTTGATCATTTAGCCAGGATCGTATAACTGTATATCAGACACAAATGAAATCAGCTCCCTTGCACATTAAGGCCATGTCTTGCTGAAGCTAACATCCCCTGCAACCCAGCCGCCCAGCTCCACAGCAAGCCAAGGGCAGTGTCCCATTCATTTTCAAGCCCATTTCCTGCTATGATTAGGCGATCAATCAATCGCAGCCTTCAATCTCATCAGGCAGACGGGATTATCTGCCCATCTCCCCTCTCTCCCTCTCTCCACTCAGTCAAACACTCACTCCCTCCCTCCCTCCCTCACACACGGCAGCACATTAACATCAGATCAAGTATCACCCAACGCACGCTGTCTGCCACATCAGCCAACCACAAACAGACAGTTCTTCATCGCACCCTTCTCTCAACATCTCCTCTGTCTCCTAAGGAGCACACACACATACACACACAGTTCATAGTTAGAAGCATCAAGCATTAGGATTCCTGTGGATTGACAGAGTGCAGCCTTTGCTAAAGCAGTCTTTTCAAGGCTTTTATATACAGTGGGGCAAAAAAGTATTTAGTCAGCCACCAATAGTGCAAGTTCTCCCACTTAAAAAGATGATGCCTGTAATTTTCATCATAGGTACACTTCAACTATGACAGACAAAATGAGAAAAGAAATTCCAGAAAATCACATTGTAGGATTTTTAATGAATTTATTTGCAAATTATGGTGGAAAATAAGTATTTGGTCACCTACAAACAAGCAAGATTTCTGGCTCTCACAGACCTGTAACTTCTTCTTTAAGAGGCTCCTCTGTCCTCCACTCGTTACCTGTATTAAGGCACCTGTTTGAACTTGTTATCAGTATAAAGGACACCTGTCCACAACCTCAAATATGGGGACCTTGTAGTTGGGTGTGTTATTTACAGATGAGCTATGTACAGGTGCAATAATCTGTAAACTGCTCTGTCAGCTGATGCTTAAAGCTAGTGAGGGAGATATGAGTCTCCAGCTTCAGTGATTTTTGCAATTCGTTCCAGTCATTGCCAGCAGAGAACTGGAAGGAAAGGCAGCCAAAGGTGGAGTTGGCTTTGGGGGTGACCAGTGAAATATACCTGCTGGAGCTCGTGCTACGGGTGGGTGCTGCTATGGTGACCAGTGAGCTGAGATAAGGCAGGACTTTACCTAGCAAAGACTAATAGATTTTTTCAAGGCTTTTATTGTTTTCACTATATATTTTACCTCTTGGGGATGTCATTCGAAAACATGTTAGCTTTCACTGCTATGCGGATGACACACAGCTGTACATTTCAATGAAACATGGTGAAGCCCCAAAATTGCCCTCGCTAGAAGCCTGTATTTCAGACATAAGGAAGTGGATGGCTGCAAACGTTCTACTTTTAAACTCAGACAAAACAGAGATGCTTGTTCTAGGTCTCAAGAAACAAAGAGATCTTCTGTTGAATCTGACAATTAATCTTGATGGTTGTACCGTCGTCTCAAATAAAACTGAAGGACCTCGGCGTTACTCTGGACCCTGATCTCCCTTTTGACGAACATATCAAGACTGTTTCGAGGACAGCTTTTTTTCCATCTACGTAACATTGCAAAAATCAGAAACTTTCTGTCAAAAATGATGCAGAAAAATGAATCCATGCTTTTTTACTTCTAGATTAGACTACTGCAAGGCTCTACTTTCCGGCTACCCGGATAAAGCACTAAATAAACTTAAGTTAGTGCTAAATACGCCTGCTAGAATCCTGACTAGAACCAAAAGAATTTATCATATTACTCCAGTGCTAGCCTCCTACACTGGCTTCCTGTTAAGGCAAGGGCTGATTAAGGTTTTACTGCTAACCTACAAAGCATTACATGGGCTTGCTCCTACCTATCTCTCTGATTTGGTCCTGCCGTACATACCTACACGTACGCTACGGTCACAAGACACAGGCCTCCTAATTGTCCCTAGAATTTCTAAGCAAACAGCTGGAGGTAGGGCTTTCTCCTATAGAGTTGCATTTTTATGGAATGGTCTGCCTACCCATGTCAGAGACGCAGACTCGGTCTCAGCCTTTAAGTCTTTACTGAAGACTCATCTCTTCAGTGGGTCATATGATTGAGTGTAGTCTGGCCCAGGAGTGTGAACGAAAGGCTCTGGAGCAACGAACCGCCCTTGCTGTCTCTGCCTGGCCGGTTCCCCTCTCTCCACTGGGATTCTCTGCCCCTAACCTATTACAGGGGCTGAGTCACTGGCTTTACTGGTGCTCTTTCATGCCGTCCCTAGGAGGGTGAGTCACTTGAGTCACTGACGTGATCTTCCTGTCTGGGTTGCCCCCAGCAGGTTTGTGCCATGGCGGAGATCTTTGTGGGCTATACTCGGCCTTGTCTCAAGATGGTAAGTTGGTGGTTGAGGATATCCCTCTAGTGGTGTGCGGGCTGTGCTTTGGCAAAAGTGGGTGGGGTTATATCCTTCCTGTTTGGCCCTGTCCGGGGTGTCCTCGGATGGGGCCACAGTGTCTCCTGACCCCTCCTGTCTCAGCCTCCAGTATTTATGCTGCAGTAGTTTATGTGTGGGGCTAGGGTCAGTTTGTTATATCTGAAGTACTTCTCCTGTCTTATCCGGTGTCCTGTGTGAATTTAAGTATGATCTCTCTAATTCTCTCTTTCTCTCTGAGGACCTGAGCCCTAGGACCATGCCTCAGGACTACCTGGCATGATGACTCCTTGCTGTCCCCAGTCCACCTGGCAGTGCTGCTGCTCCAGTTTTAACTGTTCTGCCTAGGGCTATGGAATCCTGACCTGTTCACCGGACGTGCTACCTGTCCCAGACCTGCTGTTTTCAACTCTCCAGAGACAGCAGGGAGTGGTAGGGATACTCTTAGTGATCGGCTATGAAAAGCCAACGGACATTTACTCCTGAGGTGCTGACTGCTGCACCCTTGACAACTACTGTGATTATTATTATTTGACAATGCTGGTCATTTATGAACATTTGAACATCTTGGCCATGTTCTGTTATAATCTCCACCCGGCACAGCCAGAAGAGGACTGGCCACCCCTCAGAGCATGGTTCCTCTCTACATTTCTTCCTAGGTTTGGCCTTTCTAGGGACTTTTTCCTGCTACACCTGCATTGCTTGCTGTTTGGGGTTTTAGGCTAGGTTTCTGTACAGCACTTTGAGATATCAGTTGATGTACGAAGGGCTATATAAATAAATTTGATTTGATAGATGACCTGGAGCCAGTGGGTATGGTGACGAATAAGAAGCGAGGGCCTCCCAACAAGAGCATACAGTCGTGGCCAAAAGTTTTGAGAATGACACAAACTTCCACATGACGTAAACTTCACAAAGCTTGCTGCTTAAGTGTCTTTAGATATTTTGTCAGGCGTTACGACGGAATACTAAAGTATAATTACAAGCATTTCATAAGTGTCAAAGGCTTTTATTGACAATTACATGAAGTTCATGCAAAGAGTCAATTTTGCAGTGTTGACCCTTCTTTTCAGACCTCTGAAATCCACCCGAGCATGCTGTCAATTAACTTCTGGCCCACCTCCTGACTGATGGCAGCCCATTCTTGGTGCAGCAGGGTAGCCCTAGTGGTTAGAGCATTGGACTAGTAACCAAAAAGATTGCAAGTTCATTTCCCCGAGCTGACAAGGTAAAAATCTGTCGTTCTACCCCTGAACAGGCAGTTAACCCCTAGGCTGTCATTAAAAATAAGAATTTGTTCTTAACAGACTGCCTAGTTAAATAAGTAAAATAAAAATTCTTGCATAATCAATGCTTGGGTTGTCAGAATTTGTGGGTTTTGTTTGTCCACACGCCTCTTGAGGATTGACCACAAGTTCTCAATGGGATTAAGGTCTGATGAGTTTCTGGCCATGGACCAAACATATCGATGCTCCAACATGCCGGAAAAGGCATTGTTCGCCGCAAGCTGTTCCTGGATGGTTGGGAGAAGTTGCTCTTGGAGGATGTGTTGGTACCATTCTTTATTCATGGCTGTGTTCTTAGGCAAAATTGTGAGTGAGCCCACTCCCTTGGCTGAGAAGCAACCCCACATGAATGGTCTCAGGATGCTATGTTGGCATGACTGGGACTGATAGTAGAGCTCACCTTGTCTTCTCCAGACCAAGCTTTTTCAGATGCCCCAAACAATCAGAAAGGGATTCATCAGAAAATGATCATCAGAAAATGACTTTACCCCAGTCCTCAGCAGTCCAATCCCTGTACCTTTTGCAGAATCCAGTCTGTCTGATGTTTTCCTGGAGAGAAGTGGCTTCTTTTTGCTGCCCTTCTTTACACCAGGCCATCTCAAAGTCTTCACCTCTCTATGCGTGCAGGTGCACTCACACCTGCTGCCATTCCTGAGCAAGCTCTGTACTGGTGGTGCCACGATCCATAGCTGTCAACTTTGAGAGGCGGTCTGGCACTTGCTGGACTTTCTTGGGCGCCCTGAAGCCTTCTTCACAACATTTGAACCACTTTCTCCTTGAAGTTCTTGATGATCCGAAAAATGGTTGATTTAGGTGCAATCTTACTGGCAGCAATATCCTTGCCTGTGAAGCCCTTTGTGCAGTGCGATGCGATGGCGTTTCCTTGCAGGTAACCATGGTTGACAGCGGAAGAACAATGTTTCCAAGCCCCACCCTCTTTGAAGCTTCAGTCTGTTATTCCGAACTCAATCAGCATGACAAGTGATCTTCAGCCTTGTCCTCGTCAACACTCACACCTGGGTTAACGAGAGAATCACTGATGATGTCAGCTGTGGTCCTTTTGGGCAAGGCTGAAATGCAGGGAAATGTTTTTGGGGGATTAATTTGCATGGCAAGGGACTTTGCAATTAATTGCAATTCATCTGATCACTCTTCATAACATTCTGGAGTATATGCAAATTGCCATCATACAACTGAGGCAGCAGACTTTATGAAATTAATATTTGTGTCATTCTCAAAACTTTTGGCTTCGACTGTACAGGTCGCAGTGGTGGGTAATATATGAGGCTTTGGTGACAAAAGCGGATGGCACTGTGATAGACTGCATCCAATTTGCTGAGTAGAGTGTTGGAGGCTATTTTGTTAATGACATCGCCCCAGTCAGGATCAGTAGGATAGTCAGTTTTGCGAGGGTATGTTTGGCAACATGGTGAAGAATGCTTTGTTGCGAGGAAATAGGAAGCCGATTCTAGATTTCATTTTGGATTGGAAATGCTTAATGTGAGTCTGGAAGTTGAGTTGACAGTCTAACCAGACAGCTCGGTATTTGTAGTTGTCACATATTCTAAGTCAGAACCTTCCAGAGTAGTGAAGCTAGACGGGCGGGCAGGTGCGGGCAGCGATCGGTTGAGCATGCATTTAGTTTTTTTTAAGAGCAGTTGGAGGCCACGGAAGGAGAGTTGTATGCCATTGAAGCTCGTCTGGAGGTTTGTTAACACAGTGTCCAATGAAGGGCCAGAAGTATACAGAATGGTGTCGTCTGTGTAAGGTGGATCAGAGAATCATCCAGCAAGAGCGACTTCATTGATATACACAGAGAAAAGAGTCGGCCCGAGAATTGAACCTTGTGGCACCCCACAGAGACTGCCAGAGGTCCGGACAACAGGCCCCTCCGATTTGACACACTGAACTCTGTCTGAGTAGTGAACCAGGCGAGGCAGTCATTTGAGAAACCAAGGTTGTTGAGTCTGCCAATAAGAATGAGGTGATTGACAGAAAGCCTTGGCCAGGTCGATGAATACGGCTGCACAGTATTTCTTATATCGATGGCGGTTATGCTCGTTTAGGACCTTGAGCGTGGCTGGGGTGCACCCATGACCAGCTCGGAAACTGGGTGCATAGTGGAGAAGTACGATTGGTTTCGAAATGGTGAAGGATCTGTTTGTTAACTTGGCTTTAGAAGACCTTGGAAAGGCAGGGTGGGATAGATATAGGTCTGTAACAGTTGGGTCTAGAGTGTCTCCCCCTTTGAAGAGGGGATGACCGCTTTCACTTACACACTCCTCTCCAAGCC
>NW_024607905.1:0-2500 GCF_018296145.1 Oncorhynchus tshawytscha
ATAAATGTTGATGAAAATACAAGTGTTACACATGGAATTAGAGATATACTTCTCCTTAATGCTTAACGCTGTGTCAGATTTCAAAATCACTTTACGAAAAAGCAAACCATGCAATAATCTGAGTACAGCGTTCAGACAACAAAGCAGCCAAAAAGATACCTGCCATATTGGATAGTCAACATTAGTCAGAAATAGCGTTATAAATATTCACTTACCTTTGATGATCTTCATCAGAATCTACTCCCAGGAATCCCAGTTCGACCATAAATATTTGATTTGTTTTGATAATGTCCATCATTTATGTCCAAATAGCTTCTTTTGTTCGGGCGTTTAATACACAAATCCAAACGCACGTTCAGGTCCAGCCGAACATCGGACGAAAAGGTCAAAAAGTTATATTACAGGTCGTAGAAACATTTCAAACGAAGTATAGAATCAATCTTTAGGATGTTTTTATCATAAATGTTCGATAATGTTCCAACCAGAGAATTCCTTTGTCTGTAGAAAAGCAATGGAACGAGAGCTAACTCTCTCGTGACCGCGCCTCAGAGCCTGTGGCACTCTGCCAGACACCTGGCTCAATCAGCTCTCATTCGCCCCCACCTCACAGTAGAAGCCTCAAACAACATTCTAAAGACTGTTGACATCTAGTGGAAGCCTTAGCAAGTGCAATATGACCCCATTTACACTGTATATTGGAATGGCAAAGAGTTGAAAAACTACTAACCTCAGATTTCCCACTTCCTGGTTGGATTTTTCTCAGGTTTTCACCTGCCATATGAGTTCTGTTATACTCACAGACATCATTCAAACAGTTTTGGAAACAGTTTTAGAAACTTCAGAGTGTTTTCTATCCAATACCAGTAATAATATGCATATATTAGCATCTGGGACAGAGTAGCAGGCAGTTTACTCTGGGCACCTTATTCATTCAAGCTACTCAATACTGCCCCCCTGCCACCAAGAAGTTAATGTGCTTCGTTTTATAAAGTTATTTGACCACTTTAGTTGTGATAAAACCTTATGAAACATACAGGCCTATTGTCTAGGCTACATTAGGTGTGCGACTATGATTTTGCGAAGTCTGCAAAACTAAGGCATGGGCTGTTTCTTGCCTTAACTGCACATGCTAGGCATCATTCACACGTGATAATACGTCATTCACACGTGATAATAAATCATTAAAACGTGATAGGCTAATATTGTCACCAATCAGACTATTATTGGTTTAATCTTGTGTTTACGTATACTAAATAATATATGTGTGAAATTTGTTTTGAATTAGAATGGACCATTATCATAAACCTGTCTCGGAACAGGGGCAGCGGAAAAAAATACATGTCATCTATGCACTTAAATTACGAAGACGCTTTTCCCCGTGGTTTATTTTCATGGCAGCCAGGTAGGCTATACTCCTGTTGTAAAGAGAAGCAATGTGCTTAATATTAGGACAGTTGAGAAATAAAAAATAGTAGGCCTAGCCTATAGAAAGCTGATGGGTTCCTCCTCTTTTTAATAGAGGCCATCAATCTGTTTTCTCACGCAATTGCATAGCCTGTCGAAGTGTTGTGCAACATGAGCTCATAGGGCTCTGATGAAGTGTTTGATTAGATTTTCCATTACATTTGCATTGATGTTAGAGTGATTAGAGGGACAATAGAGTGCTGAGTACCAGGCAGTTAGCAAGTTTGGTAGGCTACTAATGACCACCAGCAGTATCAGAGCTTGGAGAAGCCTAGTTATCACTCCTCGGAAATCGTGGAATTTTGACTACGGTCATGACTCGTTACCGCTGGTGTGGCAGTAATACGGTCACCGTAACAGCCCTAGCTGTGGTGGTAAAATTATGGCCCTGATGTTTTCTCCTTAGCTATGCTAAATGCTAAGGTAGTGTTGGTGTTCCTGTAGCTATGCTAAATGCTAAGGTTGTGTTGGTTTTCCTGTAGCTATGCTAAATGCTAAGGTTGTGTTGGTTTTCCTGTAGCTATGCTAAATGCTAAGGTAGTGTTGGTTTTCCTTTTAGCTACGCTACATTTTCACTAGCCGTGATGAATGCTAGCAGAATGTTAGTTTTCCCTAGTTGTGATGAATGCTAGCAGAATGTTAGTTTTCACTAGTTGTGATGAATGCTAGCAGAATGTTAGTTTTCACTAGTTGTGATGAATGCTAGCAGAATGTTAGTTTTCCCTAGTTGTGATGAATGCTAGCAGAATGTTAGTTTTCCCTAGCCGTGTTTTAATTGCTAGCAGAATGTTAGTTTTCCCTAGCCCTTTTAATTGTTAGCTCGATGCTAACTGCAAACAGCATTAGTGTCTCCTCCTGCAACAGAGCTGCAGCTCTGACTCACCGGGCAGCAGGCTAACTGGCTGAAAACACAACAGCAACACAAACTGATTTTAAATCTCTCCAGGGTTCAAACCATGTTCAGCTGAAAGAAATTGTGCTTCTGAAGGGCTTGTTGTAAAAAACATTGTGCTCTCGCCTCGTGTGTGTGTGTGTG
>NW_024607905.1:7500-15000 GCF_018296145.1 Oncorhynchus tshawytscha
ACTAATACACAGTGTTCTAGAGTAACATATAGAATACTGAACTAATACACAGTGTTCTAGAGTATCACATAGAATACTGAACTAATACACAGTGTTCTAG
The DNA here is from genome assembly GCF_018296145.1 of Oncorhynchus tshawytscha. Classification (NCBI taxonomy): domain Eukaryota; kingdom Metazoa; phylum Chordata; class Actinopteri; order Salmoniformes; family Salmonidae; genus Oncorhynchus; species Oncorhynchus tshawytscha. The sequence continues at coordinate 7,601 of NW_024607905.1, forward strand.
AGTAACACATAGAATACTGAACTAATACACAGTGTTCTAGAATAACACACAGAATACTGAACTAATACACAGTGTTCTAGAATAACACATAGAATACTGAACTAATACACAGTGTTCTAGAGTAACACATAGAATACTGAACTAATACACAGTGTTCTAGAGTAACACATAGAATACTGAACTAATACACAGTGTTCTAGAGTAACACATAGAATACTGAACTAATACACAGTGTTCTAGAGTAACACACAGAATACTGAACTAATACACAGTGTTCTAGAATAACACATAGAATACTGAACTAATACACAGTGTTCTAGAATAACACACAGAATACTGAACTAATACACAGTGTTCTAGAGTAACACACAGAATACTGAACTAATACACAGTGTTCTAGAATAACACATAGAATACTGAACTAATACACAGTGTTCTAGAGTAACACACAGAATACTGAACTAATACACAGTGTTCTAGAATAACACATAGAATACTGAACTAATACACAGTGTTCTATATTAACACACAGAATACTGAACTAATACACAGTGTTCTAGAATAACACACAGAATACTGAACTAATACACAGTGTTCTAGAATAACACAGAATACTGAACTAATACACAGTGTTCTAGAATAACACATAGAATACTGAACTAATACACAGTGTTTTAGAATAACACATAGAATACTGAACTAATACACAGTGTTCTATAGTAACATAGAATACTGAACTAATACACAGTGTTCTAGAGTAACACATAGAATACTGAACTAATACACAGTGTTCTAGAGTAACACATAGAATACTGAACTAATACACAGTGTTCTATAGTAACATAGAATACTGAACTAATACACAGTGTTCTAGAATAACACATAGAATACTGAACTAATACACAGTGTTCTAGAATAACACATAGAATACTGAACTAATACACAGTGTTCTAGAATAACACATAGAATACTGAACTAATACACAGTGTTCTAGAATAACACATAGAATACTGAACTAATACACAGTGTTCTATAGTAACATAGAATACTGAACTAATACACAGTGTTCTAGAATAACACATAGAATACTGAACTAATACACAGTGTTCTAGAATAACACATAGAATACTGAACTAATACACAGTGTTCTAGAATAACACATAGAATACTGAACTAATACACAGTGTTCTAGAATAACACACAGAATACTGAACTAATACACAGTGTTCTAGAATAACACATAGAATACTGAACTAATACACAGTGTTCTAGAATAACACACAGAATACTGAACTAATACACAGTGTTCTAGAATAACACATAGAATACTGAACTAATACACAGTGTTCTAGAATAACACATAGAATACTGAACTAATACACAGTGTTCTAGAATAACACATAGAATACTGAACTAATACACAGTGTTCTAGAGTAACACATAGAATACTGAACTAATACACAGTGTTCTAGAGTAACACATAGAATACTGAACTAATACACAGTGTTCTAGAATAACACATAGAATACTGAACTAATACACAGTGTTCTAGAGTAACATAGAATACTGAACTAATACACAGTGTTCTAGAATAACACATAGAATACTGAACTAATACACAGTGTTCTAGAATAACACATAGAATACTGAACTAATACACAGTGTTCTAGAATAACACATAGAATACTGAACTAATACACAGTGTTCTAGAATAACACATAGAATACTGAACTAATACACAGTGTTCTAGAATAACACATAGAATACTGAACTAATACACAGTGTTCTAGAGTAACACATAGAATACTGAACTAATACACAGTGTTCTAGAATAACACATAGAATACTGAACTAATACACAGTGTTCTAGAATAACACATAGAATACTGAACTAATACACAGTGTTCTAGAATAACATATAGAATACTGAACTAATACACAGTGTTCTAGAATAACACATAGAATACTGAACTAATACACAGTGTTCTAGAATAACACATAGAATACTGAACTAATACACAGTGTTCTAGAATAACACATAGAATACTGAACTAATACACAGTGTTCTATAGTAACATAGAATACTGAACTAATACACAGTGTTCTAGAGTAACACATAGAATACTGAACTAATACACAGTGTTCGAGAGTAACACATAGAATACTGAACTAATACACAGTGTTCTAGAATAACACATAGAATACTGAACTAATACACAGTGTTCTAGAGTAACACATAGAATACTGAACTAATACACAGTGTTCTAGAATAACACACAGAATACTGAACTAATACACAGTGTTCTAGAGTAACACATAGAATACTGAACTAATACACAGTGTTCTATAGTAACACATAGAATACTGAACTAATACACAGTGTTCTAGAATAACACACAGAATACTGAACTAATACACAGTGTTCTAGAATAACACACAGAATACTGAACTAATACACAGTGTTCTAGAATAACACATAGAATACTGAACTAATACACAGTGTTCTAGAATAACACACAGAATACTGAACTAATACACAGTGTTCTAGAATAACACATAGAATACTGAACATTCTATTAAAACATTGTGGTCAACTAACAGCCCTTTCTAGTTGGGTCCTTGCTGATAACTACTTTACTGAGGAAATTGTACTTTCTATGACTGAGACATGTGGTTGTCCCACCGAGCTGCTTTCTGAAGATGAATGCACTGACTGTATGTGACTCTGGATCAGATGCTAAATGACTAACATGACAAATGTAAATATCCCTGTTACAGTTGTGGAATACTGAACAGCATCCTGTCTTCTCTAGAAGCTTGTTGGTTTGTTTCCGTACCTCACTAATTCTCCACGCGGCTCAGACGATTTCTCGCTCCCTCAACTCATAAATGAAGAATGAAGAGCTGGGTTTAGGTTGGTTAGGAGGGATTGGCTTGTTGTTGTGGAGCGAAGCATTGGGGACTAGGAGAAAAACCACAAACTCTCCTCTCCTCTCCTCTCCTCTCCTCTCCTCTCCTCTCCTCTCCTCTCCTCTCCTCTCCTCTCCTCTCCTCTCCTCTCCTCTCCTCTCCTCTCCTCTCCTCTCTCTCTCTCCTCTGGTTAGGTAAGCCTTGGGGACAAGCAGAAAGCCACAGTAAGCTGCAGGGATCATAGAGTAGCTAGATGTTATTATGGGATGCCAGAGTAACTGGAGAATACCTGCTGCTAGATACACATATACAGACAAGAGGGAACACACACACAAACAGACAGAGATATATGGAGCCCTAGGGAAACAGACAGAGATATATGGAGCCCTAGGGAAACAGACAGAGATATCTGGAGTCCTAGGGAAACAGACAGAGATATATGGAGCCCTAGGGAAACAGACAGAGATATATGGAGCCCTAGGGAAACAGACAGAGATATATGGAGCCCTCGGGAAACAGACAGAGATATATGGAGCCCTCGGGAAACAGACAGAGATATATGGAGCCCTCAGGAAACAGACAGAGATATATGGAGCCCTCGGGAAACAGACAGAGATATATGGAGCCCTAGGGAAAGAGACAGATATATATGGAGCCCTCGGGAAACAGACAGAGATATATGGAGGCCTAGGGAAACAGACAGAGATATATGGAGCCCTAGGGAAACAGACAGAGATATATGGAGCCATAGGGAAACAGACAGAGATATATGGAGCCCTAGGGAAGCAGACAGAGATATATGGAGCCCTAGGGAAACAGACAGAGATATCTGGAGCCCTAGGGAAACAGACAGAGATATATGGAGCCCTAGGGAAACAGACAGAGATATATGGAGCCCTAGGGAAACAGACAGAGATATATGGAGCCCTAGGGAAACAGACAGAGATATATGGAGCCCTAGGGAAACAGACAGAGATATATGGAGCCCTAGGGAAACAGACAGAGATATATGGAGCCCTAGGGAAACAGACAGAGATATATGGAGCCCTAGGGAAACAGACAGAGATATATGGAGCCCTAGGGAAACAGACAGAGATATCTGGAGCCCTAGGGAAACAGACAGAGATATATGGAGCCCTCAGGAAACAGACAGAGATATATGGAGCCCTCGGGAAACAGACAGAGATATATGGAGCCCTAGGGAAAGAGACAGATATATATGGAGCCCTCGGGAAACAGACAGAGATATATGGAGCCCTAGGGAAACAGACAGAGATATATGGAGCCCTAGGGAAACAGACAGAGATATATGGAGCCATAGGGAAACAGACAGAGATATATGGAGCCCTAGGGAAGCAGACAGAGATATATGGAGCCCTAGGGAAACAGACAGAGATATCTGGAGCCCTAGGGAAACAGACAGAGATATATGGAGCCCTCGGGAAACAGACAGAGATATATGGAGCCCTAGGGAAACAGACAGAGATATATGGAGCCCTACTGTCAGCCTGGGGACATGGCCCAGACTGTTATCTGAAGGTCAGGTACTGTCAGCCTGGGGACATGACCAAGACTGTTATCTGAAGGTCAGGTACTGTCAGCCTGGGGACATGGCCCAGACTGTTATCTGAAGGTCAGGTACTGTCAGCCTGGGGACATGGTCCAGACTGTTATCTGAAGATCAGGTACTGTCAGCCTGGGGACATGGTCCAGACTGTTATCTGAAGGTCAGGTACTGTCAGCCTGGGGACTTGTCAGCCTGGGGACATGGCCCAGACTGTTATCTGAAGGTCAGGTACTGTCAGCCTGGGGACATGGCCCAGACTGTTATCTGAAGGTCAGGTACTGTCAGCCTGGGGACATGGCCCAGACTGTTATTTTTAGATCAGGTACTGTCAGCCTGGGGACATGGCCCAGACTGTTATCTGAAGGTCAGGTACTGTCAGCCTGGGGACATGACCAAGACTGTTATCTGAAGATCAGGTACTGTCAGCCTGGGGACATGACCAAGACTGTTATCTGAAGGTCAGGTACTGTCAGCCTGGGGACATGGCCCAGACTGTTATCTGAAGGTCAGGTACTGTCAGCCTGGGGACATGACCCAGACTGTTATCTGAAGGTCAGGTACTGTCAGCCTGGGGACATGGCCCAGACTGTTATCTGAAGGTCAGGTACTGTCAGCCTGGGGACATGGCCCAGACTGTTATCTGAAGGTCAGGTACTGTCAGCCTGGGGACATGGCCCAGACTGTTATCTGAAGATCAGGTACTGTCAGCCTGTGGACATGGCCCAGACTGTTATCTGAAGGTCAGATACTGTCAGCCTGGGGACATGGCCCAGACTGTTATTTTTAGATCAGGTACTGTCAGCCTGGGGACATGGCCCAGACTGTGATCTGAAGATCAGGTACTGTCAGCCTGGGGACATGGCCCAGACTGTTATCTGAAGGTCAGGTACTGTCAGCCTGGGGACATGGCCCAGACTGTTATCTGAAGGTCAGGTACTGTCAGCCTGGGGACATGGCCCAGACTGTTATCTGAAGGTCAGGTACTGTCAGCCTGGGGACATGGCCCAGACTGTTATCTGAAGGTCAGGTACTGTCAGCCTGGGGACATGGCCCAGACTGTTATCTGAAGGTCAGGTACTGTCAACTGAGGCTGTTGAGGGGCTGGTATGTAAACAGCTTGTCAGAAAAGGACTGTTCAGGGGTGATGAGGGCCTGGTTTTTAAACAGTCTGCTCCATGTAACAGTCAAAGGAGCAGCCCACCTCCAGAATCAGCACCTCCTTCTGGTTTCCCCCATCTCCCTCTGGTCTCCCCCCACCTCCCTCTGGTCTCCCCACAACAACAACATGATCTGGTCTCCCCCCCCCCACCTCCCCAGAATCAGCACCTCCTCTGGTCTCCCCACCTCCCTCTGGTCTCTCCCCACCTCCCTCTGGTCTCTCTGATCTCCCCCACCTCCCTCTAGTCTCCCCCTCCCTCTGATCTCCCCCACCTCCCTCTTGTCCCCCCCACCTCCCTCTGGTCTCCTCCCTCTGGTCTCCCCCACCTCCCTCTGGTCTCCCCCACCTCCCTTCTGGTCTCCCCCAACTCCCTCTTGTCTCCCCCACCTCCCTCTGGTCTCCCCCACCTCCCTCTGGTCTCCCCCACCTCCCTCTGGTCTCCCCCACCTCCCTCTGGTCTCCCCTACCTCCCTCTGGTCTCCCCACCTCCCTCTGGTCTCCCCACCTCCCTCTGGTCTCCCCACCTCCCTCTGGTCTCCCCCACCTCCCTCTGGTCTCCCCCACCTCCCTCTGGTCTCTCCCCACCTCCCTCTGGTCTCCCCCCACCTCCCTCTGGTCCCCCCCACCTCCCTCTGGTCTCCCCCACCTCCCTCTGGTCTCCCCCACCTCCCTCTGGTCTCCCCCCACCTCCCTCTGGTCTCCCCCACCTCCCTCTGGTCTCCCCCACCTCCCTCTGGTCTCCCCCACCTCCCTCTGGTCTCTCCCCACCTCCCTCTGGTCTCCCCACCTCCCTCTGGTCTCCCCCAACTCCCTCTGGTCTCTCCCCACCTCCCTCTGGTTTCCCCCCACCTCCCTCTGGTCTCCCCCACCTCCCTCTGGTCTCCCCCACCCCCTCTGGTCTCTCCCCACCTCCTCTGGTCTCCCCCACCTCCCTCTGGTCTCCCCCCACCTCCCTCTGGTCTCCCCACCTCCCTCTGGTCTCCCCACCTCCCTCTGGTCTCCCCCCACCTCCCTCTGGTCTCCCCCACCTCCCTCTGGTCTCCCCCACCTCCTCTGGTCTCCCCCCCAGGCTTATTCCACTTATCACAGTTGTCACACACACACACACACACACACACACACACACACACACACACACACACACACACACACACACACACACACACACACACACACACACACACACACACACACACACACACACACACAGTCACACACACACACACACACACACACACACACACACACACACACACACACACACACACACACACACACACACACACACACACACACACACACACACACTATCTCTCTCTCTGGCACTGTGGTGTGTGTACCTCCCCAGCCAGGACTATCAGAACAGTGACCTCCTGTTTCCTTCTCTTTCTCCTCCTCTCCTCCTCTCCTCTTCCTCCTCCTCCTCTCCTCCTCTCCTCTTCTCCTCCTCTCTCCTCCTCTCCTCCACCATCTCTCACGCCCCAGTTGGGAAGTACAAAAGTGGGTCTGAACAGGGCTTTCTAAAGAAGAGGGAAGAGAGAAAAGAACAGGAGAGAGAGTGTGTGTGTGTGTGTGTGTGTGTGTGTGTGTGTGTGTGTGTGTGTGTGTGTGTGTGTGTGTGTGTGTGTGTGTGTGTTGTGTGTGTGTGTGTGTGTGTTGTGGACTGTGTGTGGCTGATCATATGTTACACGTACATCATACATTAAACTGATCACATGTAGCATACATTATACTGATCACATACAGCATACATTAAACTGATGT
>NW_024607905.1:20000-30000 GCF_018296145.1 Oncorhynchus tshawytscha
CCTCCGTCTCTCCCTCCGTCTCTCCCTCCATCTCTCCCTCCCCTCTCTAATCCTCATTCATCTCCCTCCACCTCTCTGATTCATTCGGAACTCCATTTCCCTCCACTGATTCATTCCGGAACCCATTTACCAGGATCCGGAACTCTCTTGACATGAACCCTGTTTGCAATGTAAACATTTAAATCAAAACAATCAGTTAATTCAAGTGGACTCCTCTGTGATTCTCCTGGCTGCCCCCTCCAATCTCTCCCTTCTCTCTCCTCTGTCTCCCTCCTGGCTGCCCCCTGAACAAAACAATCAGTTAATTCAAGTGGACTCCTCTGTGATTCTCTGGCTCCCCTGAACAAAACAATCAGTTAATTCAAGTGGACTCCTCTGTGATTCTCCTGGCTGCCCCCTGAACAAAACAATCAGTTAATTCAAGTGGACTCCTCTGTGATTCTCTGGCTGCCCCCTGAACAAAACAATCAGTTAATTCAAGTGGACTCCTCTATGATTCTCCTGGCTGCCCCCTGAACAAAACAATCACTTAATTCAAGTGGACTCCTCTGTGATTCTCCTGGCTGCCCCCTGAACAAAACAATCACTTAATTCAAGTGGACTCCTCTGTGATTCTCCTGGCTGCCCCCTGAACAAAACAATCAGTTAATTCAAGTGGACTCCTCTGTGATTCTCCTGGCCCCCCCTGAACAAAACAATCTTTAATTCAGTGGACTCCTCTGTGATTCTCATTTGAACAAAACAATCAGGATCAAGTGGACTCCTCTGTGATTCTCCTGGCTGCCCCCTCAAGTGGACTCCTCTGTGATTCTCCTGGCTGCATCACTTAATTCAAGTGGACTCCTCTGTGATTCTCCTGGCTGCCCCCTGATTCTCCTGGCTGCCCCCTGAACAAAACAATCAGTTAATTCAAGTGGACTCCTCTGTGATTCTCCTGGCTGCCCCCTGAACAAAACAATCAGTTAATTCAAGTGGACTCCTCTGTGATTCTCCTGGCTGCCCCCTGAACAAAACAATCAGTTAATTCAAGTGGACTCCTCTGTGATTCTCCTGGCTGCCCCTGAACAAAACAATCAGTTAATTCAAGTGGACTCCTCTGTGATTCTCTGGCTGCCCCCTGAACAAAACAATCATTAATTCAAGTGGACTCCTCTGTGATTCTCCTGGCTGCCCCCTGAACAAAACAATCAGTTAATTCAAGTGGACTCCTCTGTGATTCTCCTGGCTGCCCCCTGAACAAAACAATCAGTTAATTCAAGTGGACTCCTCTGTGATTCTCCTGGCTGCCCCCTGAACAAAACAATCAGTTAATTCAAGTGGACTCCTCTGTGATTCTCCTGGCTGCCCCCTGAACAAAACAATCAGTTAATTCAAGTGGACTCCTCTGTGATTCTCCTGGCTGCCCCCTGAACAAAACAATCAGTTAATTCAAGTGGACTCCTCTGTGATTCTCCTGGCTGCCCCCTGAACAAAACAATCAGTTAATTCAAGTGGACTCCTCTGTGATTCTCTGGCTGCCCCCTGAACAAAACAATCACTTAATTCAAGTGGACCCTGTGATTCTCCTGGCTGCCCCTGAACAAAACTGTGATTCTCCTGGCTGCCCCCTGAACAAAACAATCACTTAATTCAAGTGGACTCCTCTGTGATTCTCCTGGCTGCCCCCTGAACAAAACAATCACTTAATTCAAGTGGACTCCTCTGTGATTCTCCTGGCTGCCCCCTGAACAAAACAATCACTTAATTCAAGTGGACTCCTCTGTGATTCTCCTGGCTGCCCCCTGAACAAAACAATCAGTTAATTCAAGTGGACTCCTCTGTGATTCTCCTGGCTGCCCCCTGAACAAAACAATCACTTAATTCAAGTGGACTCCTCTGTGATTCTCCTGGCTGCCCCTGAACAAAACAATCAGTTAATTCAAGTGGACTCCTCTGTGATTCTCCTGGCTGCCCCTGAACAAAACAATCAGTTAATTCAAGTGGACTCCTCTGTGATTCTCCTGGCTGCCCCTGAACAAAACAATCACTTAATTCAAGTGGACTCCTCTGTGATTCTCCTGGCTGCCCCCTGAACAAAACAATCAGTTAATTCAAGTGACTCCTCTGTGATTCTCCTGGCTGCCCCCTGAACAAAACAATCAGTTAATTCAATGGACTCCTCTGATTCTCCTGGCTGCCCCCCTGAACAAAACAATCACTTAATTCAAGTGGACTCCTCTGTGATTCTCCTGGCTGCCCCCTGAACAAAACAATCAGTGAAAATGTGTCTGATATTCATGTGATTGATCCTGGCCCAGTCAAGTGGTTCATGCTCTGCTCAACATTGTAGCCTATATAGATCAGCCCGGGTTCATGCTCTGCTCAACATTGTAGCCTATATAGATCAGCCCGTGTTCATGCTCTGCTCAACATTGTAGCCTATATAGATCAGCCCGTGTTCATGCTCTGCTCAACATTGTAGCCTATATAGATCAGCCCGTGTTCATGCTCTGCTCAACATTGTAGCCTATATAGATCAGCCCGTGTTCATGCTCTGCTCAACATTGTAGCCTATATAGATCAGCCCGTGTTCATGCTCTGCTCAACATTGTAGCCTATATAGATCAGCCCGTGTTCATGCTCTGCTCAACATTGTAGCCTATATAGATCAGCCCGTGTTCATGCTCTGCTCAACATTGTAGCCTATATAGATCAGCCCGTGGACATTGATGTGACAACAGAGAGAAGAGCGTCTGTATTTCTCACAAAACTAAAAGGACATTCACTTTCTGTGATCTGTCTCTGTGCTCTGATCGAGTCTGAAACTCTCATCTCTCCAGCCGTCTCACTCCGTCTCACTTCATCATTTATTTCCTGATAGAATCATAACCATGGCAACGATTCTATCATAACCATGGCAATGATTCTATCATAACCATGGCAACGATTCTATCATAACCATGGCAACAATTATATCATAACCATGGCAAAGATTCTATCATAACCATGGCAATGATTCTATCATAACCATGGCAACGATTCTATCATAACCATGGATTCTATCAGGAATAAATGATGAAGGACCCTTCCTTCCTCTGGCTATGATTCTATAGGTAATAAATGATGAAGGACCCTTCCTTCCTCTGGCTATGATTCTATAGGTAATAAATGATGAAGGACCCTTCCTTCCTCTGGCTATGATTCTATAGGAAATAAATGATGAAGTACCTTCCCCTGGCTATGATTCTATAGGTAATAAATGATGAAGGACCCTTCCTTCCTCTGGCTATGATTCTATAGGTAATACATGATGAAGGACCCTTCCTTCCTCTGGCTATGATTCTATAGGTAATATATGATGAAGGACCCTTCCTTCCTCTGGCTATGATTCTATAGGTAATAAATGATGAAGGACCCTTCCTCTGGCTATGATTCTATAGGTAATAAATGATGAAGGACCCTTCCTTCCTCTGGCTATGATTCTATAGGTAATAAATGATGAAGGACCCTTCCTTCCTCTGGCTATGATTCTATAGGTAATAAATGATGAAGGACCATTCCTTCCTCTGGCTATGATTCTATAGGTAATACATGATGAAGGACCCTTCCTTCCTCTGGCTATGATTCTATAGGTAATAAATGATGAAGGACCCTTCCTTCCTCTGGCTATGATTCTATAGGTAATAAATGATGAAGGACCCTTCCTCTGGCTATGATTCTATAGGTAATAAATGATGAAGGACCCTTCCTTCCCTGGCTATGATTCTATAGGTAATAAATGATGAAGGACCCTTCCTTCCTCTGGCTATGATTCTATAGGGAATAAATGATGAAGGACCCTTCCTTCCTCTGGCTATGATTCTATAGGTAATATATGATGAAGGACCCTTCCCTGGCTATGATTCTATAGGTAATAAATGATGAAGGACCCTTCCTTCCTCTGGCTATGATTCTATAGGTAATAAATGATGAAGGACCCTTCCTCTGGCTATGATTCTATAGGTAATAAATGATGAAGGACCCTTCCTTCCTCTGGCTATGATTCTATAGGTAATAAATGATGAAGGACCCTTCCTCTGGCTATGATTCTATAGGTAATAAATGATGAAGGACCATTCCTTCCTCTGGCTATGATTCTATAGGTAATACATGATGAAGGACCCTTCCTCTGGCTATGATTCTATAGGTAATAAATGATGAAGGACCCTTCCTTCCTCTGGCTATGATTCTATAGGTAATAAATGATGAAGGACCCTTCCTTCCTCTGGCTATGATTCTATAGGTAATAAATGATGAAGGACCCTTCCTTCCCTGTCTATGATTCTATAGGTAATAAATGATGAAGGACCCTTCCTTCCTCTGGCTATGATTCTATAGGTAATAAATGATGAAGGACCCTTCCTTCCCTGGCTATGATTCTATAGGTAATAAATGATGAAGGACCCTTCCTTCCTCTGGCTATGATTCTATAGGTAATAAATGATGAAGGACCCTTCCTCTGGCTATGATTCTATAGGTAATAAATGATGAAGGACCCTTCCTTCCTCTGGCTATGATTCTATAGGTAATAAATGATGAAGGACCCTTCCTCTGGCTATGATTCTATAGGTAATAAATGATGAAGGATCCTTCCTTCCTCTGGCTATTATTCTATAGGTAATAAATGATGAAGGATCCTTCCTTCCTCTCCTGATCCTCTGGCTATGATTCTATAGGTAATAAATGATGAAGGACCCTTCCTTCCCTGGCTATGATTCTATAGGTAATAAATGATGGAGGACCCTTCCTCTGGCTATGATTCTATAGGTAATAAATGATGAAGGACCCTTCCTCTGGCTATGATTCTATAGGTAATAAATGATGAAGGACCCTTCCTTCCTCTGGCTAGGATTCTATAGGTAATAAATGATGGAGGACCCTTCCTTCCTCTGGCTATGATTCTATAGGTAATAAATGATGAAGGACCCTTCCTTCCTCTGGCTATGATTCTATAGGTAATAAATGATGAAGGACCCTTCCTCTGGCTATGATTCTATAGGTAATAAAAGATGAAGGACCCTTCCTCTGGCTATGATTCTATAGGTAATAAATGATGAAGGACCCTTCCTTCCTCTGGCTATGATTCTATAGGTAATAAATGATGAAGGACCCTTCCTCTGGCTATGATTCTATAGGTAATAAATGATGAAGGATCCTTCCTTCCTCTGGCTATGATTCTATAGGTAATAAATGATGAAGGATCCTTCCTTCCTCTGGCTATGATTCTATAGGTAATAAATGATGAAGGACCCTTCCTTCCTCTGGCTATGATTCTATAGGTAATAAATGATGAAGGACCCTTCCTCTGGCTATGATTCTATAGGTAATAAATGATGAAGGACCCTTCCTTCCCTGGCTATGATTCTATAGGTAATAAATGATGAATGACCCTTCCTTCCCTGGCTATGATTCTATAGGTAATAAATGATGGAGGACCCTTCCTCTGGCTATGATTCTATAGGTAATAAATGATGAAGGACCCTTCCTCTGGCTATGATTCTATAGGTAATAAATGATGAAGGACCCTTCCTTCCTCTGGCTAGGATTCTATAGGTAATAAATGATGGAGGACCCTTCCTTCCTCTGGCTATGATTCTATAGGTAATAAATGATGAAGGACCCTTCCTTCCTCTGGCTATGATTCTATAGGTAATAAATGATGAAGGACCCTTCCTTCCTCTGGCTATGATTCTATAGGTAATAAAAGATGAAGGACCCTTCCTCTGGCTATGATTCTATAGGTAATAAATGATGGAGGACTTCCTTCCTCTGGCTATGATTCTATAGGTTATAAATGATGAAGGACCCTTCCTTCCTCTGGCTATGATTCTATAGGTAATAAATGATGGAGGACCCTTCCTCTGGCTATGATTCTATAGGTTATAAATGATGGAGGACCCTTCCTCTGGCTATGATTCTATAGGTAATAAATGATGAAGGACCCTTCCTCTGGCTATGATTCTATAGGTAATAAATGATGAAGGACCCTTCCTTCCTCTGGCTATGATTCTATAGGTAATAAATGATGAATGACCCTTCCTTCCCTGGCTATGATTCTATAGGTAATAAATGATGAAGGACCCTTCCTTCCTCTGGCTATGATTCTATAGGTAATAAATGATGGAGGACCCTTCCTCCCCTGGCTATGATTCTATAGGTAATAAATGATGAAGGACCCTTCCTTCCTCTGGCTATGATTCTATAGGTAATAAATGATGGAGGACCCTTCCTTCCTCTGGCTATGATTCTATAGGTAATAAATGATGAAGGACCCTTCCTTCCTCTGGCTATGAATCTATAGGTAATAAATGATGGAGGACCTTTCCTCTGGCTATGATTCTATAGGTAATAAATGATGAAGGACCCTTCCTTCCTCTGGCTATGATTCTATAGGTAATAAATGATGAAGGACCCTTCCTTCCTCTGGCTATGATTCTATAGGTAATAAATGATGAAGGACCCTTCCTGGACTGTGTGTGTTGTGGAATGTGTGTTGTGGACTGTATGTTGTGGACTGTGTGTTGTGGACTGTGTGTGTTGTGGACTGTGTGTTGTGGACTGTGTGTTGTGGACTGTGTGAGTTGTGGACTGTGTGTTGTGGACTGTGTGTGTTGTGGACTGTGTGTGTGTTGTGGACTGTATGTTGTGGACTGGGTGGCTTTGATTCTGTGCTAATTATCTCCCAGTGGCTCATACTTATAAATTCAGAGGAGAGAGACAGACAGACAGAGAGTGAGAGAGAGCTGTGTCAGACACTCGAGGGGTTCACCTCTCTGACTCTACCAGTCCAATTACCAACTTTTCCTGACACCCCCCCCCCGCCAACACACATACACTTTCTGTCCCTATATACCCTATCTGTCCCTATTTACCCTATCTGTCCCTATATACCCTATCTGTCCCTATATACCCTATATGTCCCTATATACCCTATCTGTCCCTATATACCCTATCTGTCCCTATATACCCTATATACCCTATCTGTCCTATATACCCTATCTGTCTCTATATCCCCTATATACCCTATCTGTCCCTATATACCCTATATACCCTATCTGTCCCTATATACCCTATCTGTCTCTATATACCCTATATACCCTATCTGTCCCTATATACCCAATATACCCTATATACCCTATCTGTCCCTATATCCCCTATATACCCAATATACCCTATCTGTCCCTATATCCCATATATACCCTATATACCCTATCTGTCCCTATATACCCTATCTGTCTCTATATACCCTATATACCCTATATACCTTATCTGTCTCTATATACCCTATATACCTATCTGTCTCTATATACCCAAAATAACCTATATACCCTATCTGTCCCTATATCCCCTATATACCCTATCTGTCCCTATATACCCTATATACCCTATCTGTCCCTATCTACCCTATATACCCTATCAACACACAGATACCATATATTCCCTATATACCCTATATGTCCCTATCTGTCTCTATATACCCTATCTGTCCCTATATACCCTATATGTCTCTATATACCTTATAGTCCCTAAATACCTTATATACCCTATCTGTCCCTGTATACCTTTTCTATCTCTATATCCCCTATCTATCTGTCTCTATATACCATATTGTCCCTATATACCTTATATACCCTATCAGTCCCTATATACCCTATCTGTCCCTATATACCCTATATACCCTATCTGTCTCTATATACCCTATCTGTCTCTATATACCCTATCTGTCCCTATATATCCTATATGTCCCTGTATACCCTATCTGTCTCTATATACCCTATCTATCTGTCTCTATATACCCTATTGTCCCTATATACCTTATATACCCTATCGGTCCCTATATACCCTATCTGTCCCTATATACCCTATCTGTCCCTATATACGCTATATACCCTATATACCCTATATGTCCCCGTATACCCTATCTGTCCCTATATACCCTACCTGTCCCTATATACCTTATCTGTCCCTATATACCCTATATGTCTATATATACCCTGTCTGTCCCTATATACCCTACATGCCCCTATATACCCTATATGTCCCTATATAGCCTATCTGTCCCTATATACCCTATCTGTCCCTATATACTCTATCTGTCCCTATATTCCCTATCTGTCCCTATATACCCTATCTGTCCCTATATACCCTATCTGTCTCTATATACCCTATCTGTCCCTATATACCCTATCTGTCCCTATATACCTGATATGTCCCTATATACACTATATACCCTATCAGTCCCTATATACCCTATCTGTCCCTATATACCCTATCTGTCCCTATATACCCTATATACCCTATCAGTCCCTATATACTCTATCTGTCCCTATATACCCTATCTGTCCCTATATACCCTATATACCCTATCTGCCCCTATATACCCTATATACCCTATCAATACATAAGGCCTTATTTGGGAAGGGCCTAGTCATACCCTAACTACTGAAACACCTGGTTTACAGGCCACATCAGGCCTACAAGTCACATTGTGCTGGCTTGCAAAGTGATGTGTGTTTGAATCACCCAAAAACCTGTATTCAGAAAGACTGCCAGGGTTGGGGAGATTAATGATTAATGAAACTACCGGTACCTAAGACCGCCAGGGTAGGGGAGATTAATGATTAATGAGACTACTGTTACCTAAGACTGCCAGGGTAGGGGAGATTAATGATTAATGAGACTACTGTTACCTAAGACTGCCAGGGTAGGGAGATTAATGATTAATGAGACTACTGTTACCTAAGACTGCCAGGGTAGGGAGATTAATGACAATGAGACTACCGGTACCTAAGACTGCCAGGGTAGGGGAGATGAATGATTAATGAGACTACCGGTACCTGATTAATGAGACTACCGGTACCTAAGACTGCCAGGGTAGGGGAGATTAATGATTAATGAGACTACCGGTACCTGATTAATGAGACTACCGGTACCTAAGACTGCCAGGGTAGGGGAGATGAATGATTAATGAGACTACCGGTACCTAAGACTGCCAGGTAGGGCTGATTGGTTAAAAGCGCATTCCAGCCGGTGTCTATTCCACAAGTTAAATCTATGATGTTAAAATGTCTATTTACTCTGTTCCGACTGAACAATCCACTGTCTCATCAGCCCAGCCAGGCAATTTATAAACTTGATATCCACTATAAAAAGCATCTAGACAACGCCCAGGTGAAATCACCGCCCGTTAGCTCATTGTTATGAATGTATCCAAATCAATACCACTAGAAAACAGCTTAAACCAATGCAGCTGCTGCTGTTATTCTCTCTGCACTGTTTGACGGGACTGTAAGTTAGACATAGTTGGCTCGTTAGCTGGCGAGGACACAAACGTTGCCAGCCAGTATGGCAATGGAACATTTACAACCAACGACCAGCTGGCTTGGGTAGCAACCAGAGATTTCTTTCTGGACTCTTGTCTTGTGGAAGGACGAAATAGATCAATTCATCAAAATAACGTTTTTGAATGAAAATGGCCAATCAATATGTTGGTGGTTGTATAAAAGTGACCCAACAACACCAATATATCCTCCAAACACCGGCTTTGTGGGCATTATTCACTAAGTGAAGACTATTGGCCATTGATTTGCCATGGAAACTGTGGTATGGTGACTGTCATTGGAACAAAAGGATGAGAGGGAGAAAGGGAGTGGAGAGAGGCAAGAGATGAAGGAGAAGACAGAGGGAGTAGAGAGAGGGAAGAGATGAAGGAGAAGAGAAAGGGGTAGAGAGAGGAAGAGATGAAGGAGAAGGTAGAGGGAGCAGAGAGAGGGAAGAGATGAAGGAAGAGATGAAGGAGAAGGTAGAGGGAGTAGAGAGAGGGAAGAGATGAAGGAGAAGACAGGGAGTAGAGAGTGGGAAGAGATGAAGGAGAAGACAGAGGGGGTAGAGAGAGGGAAGAGATGAAAGAAGAGAAAGGGAGTAAAGAGAGGGAGAGATGAAGGAGAAGGTAGAGGGAGTAGAGAGAGGAAGAGATGAAGGA
>NW_024607905.1:37500-40000 GCF_018296145.1 Oncorhynchus tshawytscha
TACACACCAACCCATAGAATAAGAACTAATAGTAGAACTGATGCTAGGCTAGGCTTGTCTACGTTACACACCAACCCATAGAATAAGAACTAATAGTAGTACTGACGCCTAGGCTAGGCTACGTTACACCAACCCATAGAATAAGAACTAATAGTAGGACGAGCGCTAGGCTAGGCTCACGTTACACACCAACCCATAGAATAAGAACTAATAGTAGTCTGAACTAGGACGTTTACACACCAACCCATAGAATAAGAACTACTGACGCTAGGCTAGGCTATGTTACACACCAACCCATGGAATAAGAACTAATAGTAGAACTGATGCTAGGCTAGGCTAGGCTACGTTAGGCCACACACCAACCCATAGAATAAGAACTAATAGAACTGATGCTAGGCTAGGCTACGTTACACACCAACCCATAGAATAAGAACTAATAGTATTACTGACTAGGCTAGGCTCGTTACACACCAACCCATAGAATAAGAACTAATAGTAGAACTGATGCTAGGCTAGGCTTGTCTACGTTACACACTAACCCACAGAATAAGAACTGATAGTAGTACTGATGCTAGAGCTAGGGCTTGTCTACATTACACACTAACCCATAGAATAAGAACAAATAGCAGTACGACGCTACGCTAGGCTAGGCTATGTTCCAACCACAGCTGTGTGTGTGTGTGTCTGTTGTGATGCTGTGGGCCTCTGTTTCTGGGACTGAGGAGAAAGCATGTCTATTAAATATTTAACCGTACCAGTTCATGGACATCACTCAGGCTCAAGGCTATTCGCAGGGCTACACTAAAATCAAACAAATCAAATTTATTTATATATAGCCCTTCTACATCCGTGCTGATATCTCAAAGTGCTGTACAGAAACCCAGCCTAAAACCCCAACAGCAAGCAATGCAGGTGTAGAAGCACGGTGGCTAGGAAAACTCCCTAGAAAGGGCCAAACCTGTGAAGAAACCCAGAGAGGAACCAGGCTATGGGGTGGCCAGTCCTCTTCTGGCTGGGCCGGGTGGAGATTATAACAGAACATGGCCAAGATTTTCAAATGTTCATAAACGACCAGCATGGTCGCATAATAATAAGGCAGAACAGTTGAAACTGAGCAGCAGCACGCCAGGTGGACTGGGACAGCAAGGAGTCATCATGTCAGGCTGTCCTGGGGCATGGGTCCTAGGGCTCAGGTCCTCCGAGAGAGAGAGAGAGAGAGAGAGAGAGAGAGAGAGAGAGAGAGAGAGAGAGAGAGAGAGAATTAGAGAACGCACACTTAGATTCACACAGGACACCGAATAGGACAGGAGAGGTACTCCAGATATAAATAAACTGACCCTAGCCCCCGACACATTAACTGCTGCAGCATAAATACTGGAGGCTGAGACAGGAGGGGTCAGGGGAGACACTGTGGCCCCATCCGAGGACACCCCAGACAGGGCCAAACAGGAAGGATATAACCCCACCCACTTTGCCAAAGCACAGCCCCCCACACCACTAGAGGGATATCTTCAACCACCAACTTACCATCCTGAGACAAGGCTGAGTATAGCCCACAAAGAACTCCGCCATGGCACAACACAGTGGGGGCACCATCCCAGACAGGATGACCACATCAGTGAACCAACCCACTCAGGTGACGCACCCCTTCCAGGGGGCAAGAGAGAGCCCCAGGCTAGTCTGTGTTAGCGGTGGGAGGCCATGGTCTTCCCTCAGGCTACAGGCTATGAGGCTACACTAGGCTAGTCTGTGTTAGCGGTGCCATGGACCTCCCCTCAGGCTACAGGCCGCTAGGCTACACTAGGCTAGTGAGCGGTGGGAGGCCATGGACCTCCCTCAGGCTACAGGCTATTCGCTAAGGCTACACTAGGCTAGTCTGTGTTAGCGGTGGGAGGCCATGGACCTCCTCAGGCCATTCGCTAGGGACTAGTCTGTGTTAGCGGTGGTAGGCCATGGACTACCTCAGGCTGGCTATTCGCTAGGCTACACTAGGCTAGTTTGGTTAGCGGTGGGAGGCCATACCCTCAGGCTACAGGCTATTCGCTAGGCTACACTAGGCTAGTTTGGTTAGCGGTGGGAGGCCATGGACTTCCCTCAGGCTACAGGCTATTCGCTAGGCTACACTAGGCTAGTCTGTGTTAGCGGTGGAGGCCGGACCTCCCTCAGGCTCAGGCTATTCGCTAGGCTACACCAGACTAGTCTGTGTTAGCGGTGGTAGGGGACTACCCTCAGGCTACAGGCTATTCACCAGGCTACACTAGGCTAGTCTGTGTTAGCGGTGGAGGCCATGGACTACCCTCAGGCTACAGGCTATTCGCTAGGCTACACTAGGCTAGTCTGTGTTAGTGGTTGGCCATGGACTACCCTCAGGCTACAGGCTATTGGGAGGCTAGTCAGTGGTGGAGGCCATGGACTACCCTCAGGCTACAGGCTATTCGCTAGGCTACACTAGGCTAGTTTGGTTAGCGGTGGGAGGCCATGGACTACCCTCAGGCTACAG
>NW_024607906.1:2500-41246 GCF_018296145.1 Oncorhynchus tshawytscha
TATGTGTGTGTGTGTGTATGTGTGTCTGTGTGTGTGTGTGTGTGTGTGTGTGTGTGTGTGTGTGTATGTTCAGTGTTTCCAGTGTGTCTGTCCAGTGTCTGTCACACACTCACACAGACACTGGGCACATACTGGACACACACACAAACACTGGACACACACACACACACTGGACACATACTGGACACATACTGGACACACACACTGGAAACACTGGACACACACACACACTGGATACATACTGGACATACACACACACACACACACACACACACACACTGGACACATACTGGACACACACACTGGAAACACTGGACACACACACACACTGGATACATACTGGACATACACACACACACACACACACACACACACACACACTGGACACACACACACTGGAAACACACACTGGACTCACACACACACTGGACACACACTGGACACACACACAAACCATTCTTAGTTATTTGCTGACCGTGTGTGTGTGTTTGTGTGTGTGTGTGTGTGTTCAGGTGTATCCCTCAATGACTGTCTGTTCTTCTGCTTACCGCTACAGTGTGGAACATGGTGGAGAGAACAGAATGAAACCTGGGCTTAGAAAATGTGAGTGTTGACTGCTGTGAAGAATATGACTAAGAATAAGTCTTAATTCAAGTTAAGTCAAAGTCAAAGACCAACATCATTACTGACTTGGTCATATTAAATATCAGCTGTAGTTCTACAGAAGCAGAAATCAGGGACACCAACGTTTACAAAGAGTTGCTTTGGCAGTGTGTGTGTGTGTGTGTGTGTGTGTGTGTGTGTGTGTGTGTGTGTGTGTGTGTGTAATTAATGGGAATGAGTGTGTTTTATATTACCATACAGTATAACATATGATCATTCAACAAGTCTCAAGTTACCTTAACTTCTCCTTTTGATACCTAGAAACATCTACATTAAATGAATTAGTGAAAAGTGAGTTAACATTCTAATGTGAATGATGATGATTTCTAATATTGTGTCTGGTTTCATCCATCAGATGTCTGTGATCTCACACTGGACCTAAACACAGTAAACAGACGCCTCTCTCTGTCTGAGGAGAACAGAAAGGTGACATGTAGGACAGAGAAGCAGCCGTATCCTGATCACCCAGAGAGATTTGAGGGCTGTAGACAGGTGCGGTGTAGAGAGGGTCTGACTGGGCGCTGTTACTGGGAGGTAGAGTGGAGTGGGGGGGCTGTTATTGGAGTGACATATAAAGGAATCAACAGGAAAGGAAGGGGTGAGGAATGTTGGCTTGGATGCAATGACAAGTCCTGGAGTCTGTTCTGCTCTGACAACAGTTACAGAGCCTGTCACAATAATAATCCCACTACCATAGACATCCCCTCCTCCAGCTCCCACAGAGTAGGAGTGTATCTGGACTGGCCAGCTGGCATTCTGTCCTTCTATAGAGCCTCCTCTGACACACTGACCCACCTGTACACATTCACCTCCACATTCACTGAGCCCCTCTATCCAGGGTTTAGGCTTTGGTGTTTTGGCGACTCAGTGTCCTCTGTCAGTGATACACACAGGACACACACACACACTGGACAAACACACATTCACACTGGACAAACACACACACCTGATGGACACACACACACACTGGACTCAAAAACCTGCTGGACACACACACACACACACACACACACTGGATGATACCCCAGTCAGAGTGAGACTTAAACTACCTATTTTAATAATATGAGCTTCATCTCTTTGATCCTCAGATCAGTTCAGTGTATAAATAATATATATAAGTATAAATGAATACAATAAAATAGCAACTGAGATATAAAATATCACAGATCCCATAGTCGACATGACAAACCACAGGTTACAAAGTGCATTTTTACTTGAAAGAGGAGAAACCAGATCAATTCTCTCCCATCTCAAATACCCTGATGAACTCACAGAGGAGAGGTACCCTTCTAGATACAAGAACAGACATACGATGGTTCCACACTGGACACACACACACTGGACACACACACACTGGACACACACACACTGGACACACACACACTGGACACACAGTAACGATTTTGACTTGCAGTTATTATTTATAGGGGTGCCAGGTAGGTTGTGCCTACCAGAGAAAACATTGGTTTCTCCTTTTAGTTTGGGAGGGAACGAGTCCCATCTGGTCCGTCAAGTCTACACCAATACATAGGACTTATGTAAAAGTCAGGATGGAAATAAACTTTTCATAAACCCTTAAAACATTGGAAAGAACTTCAAAAACAACTATACTATTTTGCGTGGGTTGTATTAGAACCATCAATGATTACACACACACATATAATAATGAGTTCTGGTTCCTCCAGAAATGTCCTCGGGCCTAAAAAGAGTCCAGCCCGGTAAAGGAGTTCAGGGAACTCCCTTGACCTTAGTCACGCAATGTTTGTCCGTTCATTCAGTGTAGCGTAAACCCAGTATTAATCATACAATCAATATAACAATATTTTACCACAGAACTTTAAAGCGTATCAACTCTTACTAAGTCCTCAACTACAATTAACTACATAAATCATCACATCAAAACAAATGAAATACCGTATACAAAAAAGGTTATAGTCAGTCGGTCAGTCAGACAATCCAATCCGCCAACAGATCTCCAGCGGAGAAAGGCCACGAAGAACGGAGAGGTGTAGTCCACGGACGCAAAGAGTGGATCCGATCCTGGGTAAACTCTATTAGGCTACAAAACACAAGTTTAACGGCAACAAAACAAACCGAATGGAGAAGCTTCGGCACTGAGGGTTGAACACTCCTCATTCACGTCTCCATCACAACCCCACTTTTGCGCAGCTGATGCTGGCTATTTAATTGGGAATTAAAGGGAAAGCGCCCTATTGGAAGGAGCTGCACTGAGACGGTTCAGAATAATTCAGGGCCGTCACAATACTGATAATGGGTTAACACTATTTATACTGATCAGTATCAATAGTGTTAACCAGTATCAGTATAAATAGTGTTAACCCAGTAACAGCATAAATAGTAAGGTTAGGTCTAGGCTACCTACAAACTATTATAAGGTTAGGTCTAGGTTACCTACAAACTATTATAAGGTTAGGTCTAGGCTACCTACAAACTATTATAAGGTTAGGTATAGGCTACCTACAAACTATTATAAGGTTAGGTCTAGGCTACCTACAAACTATTATAAGGTTAGGTATAGGCTACCTACAAACTATTATAAGGTTAGGTCTAGGCTACCTACAAACTATTATAAGGTTAGGTCTAGGCTACCTACAAACTATTATAAGGTTAGGTATAGGCTACCTGCAAACTATTATAAGGTTAGGTCTAGGCTACCTACAAACTATTATAAGTTTAGGTCTAGGCTACCAACAAACTACTATAAGGTTAGGTCTAGGCTACCTACAAACTATTATAAGGTTAGGTATAGGCTACCTGCAAACTATTATAAGGTTAGGTCTAGGCTACCTACAAACTATTATAAGTTTAGGTCTAGGCTACCAACAAACTACTATAAGGTTAGGTCTAGGCTACCTACAAACTATTATAAGGTTAGGTCTAGGGTACCTACAAACTACTATAAGGTCAGTTCTAGGCTACCTACAAATTACTATAAGGTCAGGTCTAGGCTACCTACAAACTATTATAAGGTTAGGTCTAGGCTACCAACAAACTACTATAAGGTTAGGTCTAGGCTACCTACAAACTACTATAAGGTTAGGTCTAGGCTACCTACAAACTATTATAAGGTTAGGTCTAGGCTACCTACAAACTATTATAAGGTTAGGTCTAGGCTACCTACAAACTATTATAAGGTTAGGTCTAGGCTACCAACAAACTACTATAAGGTTAGGTCTAGGCTACCTACAAACTATTATAAGGTTAGGTCTAGGCTACCTGCAAACTACTATAAGGTCAGTTCTAGGCTACCTACAAATTATTATAAGGTTAGGTCTAGGCTACCTACAAACTATTATAAGGTTAGGTATAGGCTACCTGCAAACTATTAGAAGGTTAGGTCTAGGCTACCTACAAACTATTATAAGGTTAGGTCTAGGCTACCAACAAACTACTATAAGGTTAGGTCTAGGCTACCAACAAACTACTATAAGGTTAGGTCTAGGCTACCTGCAAACTATTATAAGGTTAGGTCTAGGCTACCTACAAACTATTATAAGTTTAGGTCTAGGCTACCAACAAACTACTATAAGGTTAGGTCTAGGCTACCTACAAACTATTATAAGGTTAGGTCTAGGGTACCTACAAACTACTATAAGGTCAGTTCTAGGCTACCTACAAATTACTATAAGGTCAGGTCTAGGCTACCTACAAACTATTATAAGGTTAGGTCTAGGCTACCAACAAACTACTATAAGGTTAGGTCTAGGCTACCTACAAACTACTATAAGGTTAGGTCTAGGCTACCTACAAACTATTATAAGGTTAGGTCTAGGCTACCTACAAACTATTATAAGGTTAGGTCTAGGCTACCTACAAACTATTATAAGGTTAGGTCTAGGCTACCAACAAACTACTATAAGGTTAGGTCTAGGCTACCTACAAACTATTATAAGGTTAGGTCTAGGCTACCTACAAACTATTATAAGGTTAGGTCTAGGCTACCTACAAACTATTATAAGGTTAGGTCTAGGCTACCTACAAACTATTATAAGGTTAGGTATAGGCTACCTGCAAACTATTATAAGGTTAGGTCTAGGCTACCTACAAACTATTATAAGGTTAGGTCTAGGCTACCAACAAACTACTATAAGGTTAGGTCTAGGCTACCTACAAACTATTATAAGGTTAGGTCTAGGCTACCTACAAATTACTATAAGGTCAGGTCTAGGCTACCTACAAACTATTATAAGGTTAGGTCTAGGCTACCAACAAACTACTATAAGGTTAGGTCTAGGCTACCTACAAACTATTATAAGGTTAGGTCTAGGGTACCTACAAACTACTATAAGGTCAGTTCTAGGCTACCTACAAACTATTATAAGGTTAGGTCTAGGCTACCTACAAACTATTATAAGGTTAGGTCTAGGCTACCTACAAACTATTATAAGGTTAGGTCTAGGCTACCTACAAACTATTATAAGGTTAGGTCTAGGCTACCTACAAACTATTATAAGGTTAGGTCTAGGCTACCTACAAACTATTATAAGGTTAGGTATAGGCTACCTCCAAACTATTATAAGGTTAGGTCTAGGTTACCTACAAACTATTATAAGGTTAGGTCTAGGCTACCTGCAAACTATTATAAGGTTAGGTCTAGGCTACCTACAAACTATTATAAGGTTAGGTCTAGGCTACCTACAAATTATTATAAGGTTTGGTCTAGGCTACCTGCAAACTACTATAAGGTCAGGTCTAGGCTACCTACAAACTATTATAAGGTTAGGTCTAGGTTACCTACAAACTATTATAAGGTTAGGTCTAGGCTACCAACAAACTACTATAAGGTTAGGTCTAGGCTACCTACAAACTATTATAAGGTTAGGTCTAGGCTACCAACAAACTATTATAAGGTTAGGTCTAGGCTACCTACAAACTATTATAAGGTTAGGTCTAGGCTACAAACTACTATAAGGTCAGTTCTAGGCTACCTACAAACTATTATAAGGTTAGGTCTAGGCTACCTACAAACTATTATAAGGTTAGGTCTAGGCTACCTACAAACTATTATAAGGTTAGGTCTAGGCTACCTGCAAACTATTATAAGGTTAGGTATAGGCTACCTGCAAACTATTATAAGGTTAGGTCTAGGCTACCTACAAACTATTATAAGGTTAGGTCTAGGCTACCTACAAAATATTATAAGGTTAGGTCTAGGCTACCTGCAAACTATTATAAGGTTAGGTCTAGGCTACCTACAAACTATTATAAGGTTAGGTCTAGGCTACCTGCAAACTACTATAAGGTCAGTTCTAGGCTACCTACAAATTATTATAAGGTTAGGTCTAGGCTACCTACAAACTATTATGAGGTTAGGTCTAGGCTACCTACAAACTATTATAAGGTTAGGTCTAGGCTACCTACAAACTATTATAAGGTTAGGTCTAGGCTACCTACAAATTACTATAAGGTCAGGTCTAGGCTACCTACAAACTATTATAAGGTTAGGTCTAGGCTACCAACAAACTACTATAAGGTTAGGTCTAGGCTACCTACAAATTACTATAAGGTCAGGTCTAGGCTACCTACAAACTATTATAAGGTTAGGTCTAGGCTACCTACAAACTATTATAAGGTTAGGTCTAGGCTACCAACAAACTACTATAAGGTTAGGTCTAGGCTACCTACAAACTATTATAAGGTTAGGTCTAGGGTACCTACAAACTACTATAAGGTCAGTTCTAGGCTACCTACAAACTATTATAAGGTTAGGTCTAGGCTACCTACAAACTATTATAAGGTTAGGTCTAGGCTACCTACAAACTATTATAAGGTTAGGTCTAGGCTACCTGCAAACTATTATAAGGTTAGGTATAGGCTACCTGCAAACTATTATAAGGTTAGGTATAGGCTACCTACAAACTATTATAAGGTTAGGTCTAGGCTACCTACAAACTATTATAAGGTTAGGTATAGGCTACCTGCAAACTATTATAAGGTTAGGTCTTGGCTACCTACAAACTATTATAAGGTTAGGTCTAGGCTACCTGCAAACTACTATAAGGTCAGTTCTAGGCTACCTACAAATTATTATAAGGTTAGGTCTAGGCTACCTACAAACTATTATAAGGTTAGGTCTAGGCTACCAACAAATTACTATAAGGTTAGGTCTAGGCTACCTACAAACTATTATAAGGTTAGGTCTAGGCTACCTACAAATTACTATAAGGTCAGGTCTAGGCTACCTACAAACTATTATAAGGTTAGGTCTAGGCTACCAACAAACTACTATAAGGTTAGGTCTAGGCTACCAACAAACTATTATAAGGTTAGGTCTAGGCTACCTACAAACTATTATAAGGTTAGGTCTAGGCTACCTACAAACTATTATAAGGTTAGGTCTAGGCTACCAACAAACTACTATAAGGTTAGGTCTAGGCTACCTACAAACTATTATAAGGTTAGGTCTAGGGTACCTACAAACTATTATAAGGTTAGGTCTAGGCTACCTACAAACTATTATAAGGTTAGGTCTAGGCTACCTACAAACTATTATAAGGTTAGGTCTAGGCTACCTACAAACTATTATAAGGTTAGGTCTAGGCTACCTACAAACTATTATAAGGTTAGGTCTAGGCTACCAACAAACTACTATAAGGTTAGGTCTAGGCTACCTACAAACTATTATA
Organism: Oncorhynchus tshawytscha; assembly: GCF_018296145.1. NCBI lineage: Eukaryota > Metazoa > Chordata > Actinopteri > Salmoniformes > Salmonidae > Oncorhynchus > Oncorhynchus tshawytscha. The sequence continues at coordinate 9,811 of NW_024607906.1, forward strand.
AGGTTAGGTCTAGGCTACCTACAAACTATTATAAGGTTAGGTCTAGGCTACCTACAAACTATTATAAGGTTAGGTCTAGGCTACCTACAAACTATTATAAGGTTAGGTATAGGCTACCTGCAAACTATTATAAGGTTAGGTCTAGGCTACCTACAAACTATTATAAGGTTAGGTCTAGCCTACCAACAAACTACTATAAGGTTAGGTCTAGGCTACCTACAAACTATTATAAGGTTAGGTCTAGGCTACCTACAAACTACTATAAGGTTAGGTCTAGGCTACCTACAAACTATTATAAGGTTAGGTCTAGGCTACCAACAAACTACTATAAGGTTAGGTCTAGGCTACCTACAAACTATTATAAGGTTAGGTCTAGGCTACCTACAAACTACTATAAGGTTAGGTCTAGGCTACCTACAAACTATTATAAGGTTAGGTCTAGGCTACCTACAAACTATTATAAGGTTAGGTCTAGGCTACCTACAAACTATTATAAGGTTAGGTCTAGGCTACCTACAAACTATTATAAGGTTAGGTCTAGGCTACCTACAAACTATTATAAGGTTAGGTCTCGGCTACCTACAAACTATTATAAGGTTAGGTCTAGGCTACCTGCAAACTATTATAAGGTTAGGTCTAGGTTACCTACAAACTATTATAAGGTTAGGTCTAGGCTACCTGCAAACTATTATAAGGTTAGGTCTAGGCTACCTACAAACTATTATAAGGTTAGGTCTAGGCTACCTACAAACTATTATAAGGTTAGGTCTAGGCTACCTGCAAACTACTATAAGGTCAGGTCTAGGCTACCTACAAACTATTATAAGGTTAGGTCTAGGTTACCTACAAACTATTATAAGGTTAGGTCTAGGCTACCAACAAACTACTATAAGGTTAGGTCTAGGCTACCTACAAACTATTATAAGGTTAGGTCTAGGCTACCTACAAACTATTATAAGGTTAGGTCTAGGCTACCTACAAACTATTATAAGGTTAGGTCTAGGCTACCTACAAACTATTATAAGGTTAGGTCTAGGCTACCAACAAACTACTATAAGGTTAGGTCTAGGCTACCTACAAACTATTATAAGGTTAGGTCTAGGCTACCTACAAACTATTATAAGGTCAGTTCTAGGCTACCTACAAACTATTATAAGGTTAGGTCTAGGCTACCTACAAACTATTATAAGGTTAGGTCTAGGCTACCTACAAACTATTATAAGGTTAGGTCTAGGCTACCTACAAACTATTATAAGGTTAGGTCTAGGCTACCTACAAACTATTATAAGGTTAGGTCTAGGCTACCTGCAAACTATTATAAGGTTAGGTATAGGCTACCTGCAAACTATTATAAGGTTAGGTATAGGCTACCTACAAACTATTATAAGGTTAGGTCTAGGCTACCTACAAAATATTATAAGGTTAGGTCTAGGCTACCTGCAAACTACTATAAGGTCAGTTCTAGGCTACCTACAAATTATTATAAGGTTAGGTCTAGGCTACCTACAAACTATTATGAGGTTAGGTCTAGGCTACCTACAAACTATTATAAGGTTAGGTATAGGCTACCTGCAAACTATTATAAGGTTAGGTCTAGGCTACCTACAACTACTATAAGGTCAGGTCTAGGCTACCTACAAACTATTATAAGGTTAGGTCTAGGCTACCAACAAACTATTATAAGGTTAGGTCTAGGCTACCTACAAACTATTATAAGGTTAGGTCTAGGCTACCTACAAACTATTATAAGGTTAGGTCTAGGCTACCTACAAACTATTATAAGGTTAGGTCTAGGCTACCAACAAACTACTATAAGGTTAGGTCTAGGCTACCTACAAACTATTATAAGGTTAGGTCTAGGTACCTACAAACTACTATAAGGTCAGTTCTAGGCTACCTACAAACTATTATAAGGTTAGGTCTAGGCTACCTACAAACTATTATAAGGTTAGGTCTAGGCTACCTACAAACTATTATAAGGTTAGGTCTAGGCTACCTACAAACTATTATAAGGTTAGGTCTAGGCTACCTGCAAACTATTATAAGGTTAGGTCTAGGCTACCTACAAACTATTATAAGGTTAGGTCTAGGCTACCTACAAAACTATTATAAGGTTAGGTCTAGGCTACCTGCAAACTATTATAAGGTTAGGTCTAGGCTACCTACAAACTATTATAAGGTTAGGTCTAGGCTACCTACAAACTATTATAAGGTTAGGTCTAGGCTACCTACAAACTATTATAAGGTTAGGTCTAGGCTACCTACAAACTATTATAAGGTTAGGTCTAGGCTACCAACAAATTATATAAGGTTAGGTCTAGGCTACCTACAAACTATTATAAGGTTAGGTCTAGGCTACCTACAAACTATTATAAGGTTAGGTCTAGGCTACCTACAAACTATTATAAGGTTAGGTCTAGGCTACCTACAAACTATTATAAGGTTAGGTCTAGGCTACCAACAAACTATTATAAGGTTAGGTCTAGGCTACCTACAAACTATTATAAGGTTAGGTCTAGGCTACCTACAAACTATTATAAGGTTAGGTCTAGGCTACCAACAAACTACTATAAGGTTAGGTCTAGGCTACCTACAAACTATTATAAGGTTAGGTCTAGGGTACCTACAAACTACTATAAGGTCAGTTCTAGGCTACCTACAAACTATTATAAGGTTAGGTCTAGGCTACCTACAAACTATTATAAGGTTAGGTCTAGGCTACCTACAAACTATTATAAGGTTAGGTCTAGGCTACCTACAAACTATTATAAGGTTAGGTCTAGGCTACCTACAAACTATTATAAGGTTAGGTCTAGGCTACCAACAAACTACTATAAGGTTAGGTCTAGGCTACCAACAAACTACTATAAGGTTAGGTCTAGGCTACCTACAAACTATTATAAGGTTAGGTCTAGGGTACCTACAAACTACTATAAGGTCAGTTCTAGGCTACCTACAAACTATTATAAGGTTAGGTCTAGGCTACCTACAAACTATTATAAGGTTAGGTCTAGGCTACCTACAAACTATTATAAGGTTAGGTCTAGGCTACCTACAAACTATTATAAGGTTAGGTCTAGGCTACCTACAAACTATTATAAGGTTAGGTCTAGGCTACCTACAAACTATTATAAGGTTAGGTCTAGGCTACCAACAAACTACTATAAGGTTAGGTCTAGGCTACCTACAAACTATTATAAGGTTAGGTCTAGGCTACCTAAAAATTACTATAAGGTCAGGTCTAGGCTACCTACAAACTATTATAAGGTTAGGTATAGGCTACCTGCAAACTATTATAAGGTTAGGTCTAGGTTACCTGCAAACTATTATAAGGTTAGGTCTAGGCTACCTGCAAACTATTATAAGGTTAGGTCTAGGCTACCTGCAAACTATTATAAGGTTAGGTCTAGGCTACCTACAAATTATTATAAGGTTAGGTCTAGGCTACCTACAAAACTATTATAAGGTTAGGTCTAGGCTACCTACAAACTATTATAAGGTTAGGTCTAGGCTACCTACAAACTATTATAAGGTTAGGTCTAGGCTACCTGCAAACTACTATAAGGTCAGTTCTAGGCTACCTACAAACTATTATAAGGTTAGGTCTAGGCTACCTACAAACTATTATAAGGTTAGGTCTAGGCTACCAACAAACTACTATAAGGTTAGGTCTAGGCTAAACAAACTATTATAAGGTTAGGTCTAGGCTACCTACAAACTATTATAAGGTTAGGTCTAGGCTACCTACAAACTATTATAAGGTTAGGTCTAGGCTACCAACAAACTACTATAAGGTTAGGTCTAGGCTACCTACAAACTACTATAAGGTTAGGTCTAGGCTACCTACAAACTATTATAAGGTTAGGTCTAGGCTACCTACAAACTATTATAAGGTTAGGTCTAGGCTACCTACAAACTATTATAAGGTTAGGTCTAGGCTACCTACAAACTATTATAAGGTTAGGTCTAGGCTACCTACAAACTACTATAAGGTCAGGTCTAGGCTACCTACAAACTATTATAAGGTTAGGTCTAGGCTACCTACAAACTATTATAAGGTTAGGTCTAGGCTACCTACAAACTATTATAAGGTTAGGTCTAGGCTACCTGCAAACTATTATAAGGTTAGGTCTAGGCTACCTGCAAACTATTATAAGGTTAGGTCTAGGCTACCTACAAACTATTATAAGGTTAGGTCTAGGCTACCTACAAACTATTATAAGGTTAGGTCTAGGCTACCTGCAAACTATTATAAGGTTAGGTCTAGGCTACCTACAAACTATTATAAGGTTAGGTCTAGGCTAAACAAACTACTATAAGGTCAGGTCTAGGCTACCTACAAACTATTATAAGGTTAGGTCTAGGCTACCTACAAACTATTATAAGGTTAGGTCTAGGCTACCAACAAACTATTATAAGGTTAGGTCTAGGCTACCTACAAACTATTATAAGGTTAGGTCTAGGCTACCTACAAACTATTATAAGGTTAGGTCTAGGCTACCTACAAATTATTATAAGGTTAGGTCTAGGCTACCTACAAACTATTATAAGGTTAGGTCTAGGCTACCAACAAACTACTATAAGGTTAGGTCTAGGCTACCTACAAACTATTATAAGGTTAGGTCTAGGCTACCTACAAACTATTATAAGGTTAGGTCTAGGCTACCAACAAACTACTATAAGGTTAGGTCTAGGCTACCTACAAACTATTATAAGGTTAGGTCTAGGCTACCTACAAACTATTATAAGGTTAGGTCTAGGCTACCTACAAACTATTATAAGGTTAGGTCTAGGCTACCTACAAACTATTATAAGGTTAGGTCTAGGCTACCTACAAACTATTATAAGGTTAGGTCTAGGCTACCTACAAACTATTATAAGGTTAGGTCTAGGCTACCAACAAACTATTATAAGGTTAGGTCTAGGCTACCTACAAACTATTATAAGGTTAGGTCTAGGCTACCTACAAACTATTATAAGGTTAGGTCTAGGCTACCTACAAACTATTATAAGGTTAGGTCTAGGCTACCTACAAACTATTATAAGGTTAGGTATAGGCTACCTGCAAACTATAATAAGGTTAGGTCTAGGCTACCTACAAACTATTATAAGGTTAGGTCTAGCCTACCAACAAACTACTATAAGGTTAGGTCTAGGCTACCTACAAACTATTATAAGGTTAGGTCTAGGCTACCTACAAATTACTATAAGGTCAGGTCTAGGCTACCTACAAACTATTATAAGGTTAGGTCTAGGCTACCAACAAACTACTATAAGGTTAGGTCTAGGCTACCTACAAACTATTATAAGGTTAGGTCTAGGCTACCTACAAACTATTATAAGGTTAGGTCTAGGCTACCTACAAACTATTATAAGGTTAGGTCTAGGCTACCTACAAACTATTATAAGGTTAGGTCTAGGCTACCTACAAATTATTATAAGGTTAGGTCTAGGGTACCTACAAACTACTATAAGGTCAGTTCTAGGCCACCTACAAACTAGTATAAGGTTAGGTCTAGGCTACCTACAAACTATTATAAGGTTAGGTCTAGGCTACCTACAAACTATTATAAGGTTAGGTCTAGGTTACCTACAAACTATTATAAGGTTAGGTCTAGGCTACCTGCAAACTATTATAAGGTTAGGTCTAGGCTACCTACAAACTATTATAAGGTTAGGTCTAGGCTACCTACAAATTATTATAAGGTTTGGTCTAGGCTACCTGCAAACTACTATAAGGTCAGGTCTAGGCTACCTACAAACTATTATAAGGTTAGGTCTAGGTTACCTACAAACTATTATAAGGTTAGGTCTAGGCTACCAACAAACTACTATAAGGTTAGGTCTAGGCTACCTACAAACTATTATAAGGTTAGGTCTAGGCTACCTACAAACTATTATAAGGTTAGGTCTAGGCTACCTACAAACTATTATAAGGTTAGGTCTAGGCTACCTACAAACTATTATAAGGTTAGGTCTAGGCTACCAACAAACTACTATAAGGTTAGGTCTAGGCTACCTACAAACTATTATAAGGTTAGGTCTAGGGTACCTACAAACTACTATAAGGTCAGTTCTAGGCTACCTACAAACTATTATAAGGTTAGGTCTAGGCTACCTACAAACTATTATAAGGTTAGGTCTAGGCTACCTACAAACTATTATAAGGTTAGGTCTAGGCTACCTACAAACTATTATAAGGTTAGGTATAGGCTACCTACAAACTATTATAAGGTTAGGTCTAGGCTACCTACAAACTATTATAAGGTTAGGTCTAGGCTACCTGCAAACTATTATAAGGTTAGGTCTAGGCTACCTGCAAACTATTATAAGGTTAGGTCTAGGTTACCTACAAACTATTATAAGGTTTGGTCTAGGCTACCTGCAAACTACTATAAGGTCAGTTCTAGGCTACCTACAAACTATTATAAGGTTAGGTCTAGGTTACCTACAAACTATTATAAGGTTAGGTCTAGGCTACCAACAAACTACTATAAGGTTAGGTCTAGGCTACCTACAAGCTATTATAAGGTTAGGTCTAGGCTACCTACAAATTACTATAAGGTCAGGTCTAGGCTACCTACAAACTATTATAAGGTTAGGTCTAGGCTACCAACAAACTACTATAAGGTTAGGTCTAGGCTACCTACAAACTACTATAAGGTTAGGTCTAGGCTACCTACAAACTATTATAAGGTTAGGTCTAGGCTACCTACAAACTATTATAAGGTTAGGTCTAGGCTACCAACAAACTACTATAAGGTTAGGTCTAGGCTACCTACAAACTATTATAAGGTTAGGTCTAGGCTACCTACAAACTATTATAAGGTTAGGTCTAGGCTACCTACAAACTATTATAAGGTTAGGTCTAGGCTACCTACAAACTATTATAAGGTTAGGTCTAGGCTACCTACAAACTATTATAAGGTTAGGTCTAGGCTACCTGCAAACTATTATAAGGTTAGGTCTAGGCTACCTGCAAACTATTATAAGGTTAGGTATAGGCTACCTACAAACTATTATAAGGTTAGGTCTAGGCTACCTACAAAACTATTATAAGGTTAGGTAGGTTAGGTATAGGCTACCTGCAAACTATTATAAGGTTAGGTCTAGGCTACCTACAAACTATTATAAGGTTAGGTCTAGGCTACCTGCAAACTACTATAAGGTCAGTCTAGGCTACCTACAAACTATTATAAGGTTAGGTCTAGGCTACCTACAAACTATTATAAGGTTAGGTCTAGGCTACCTACAAACTATTATAAGGTTAGGTCTAGGCTACCTACAAACTATTATAAGGTTAGGTCTAGGCTACCTACAAACTATTATAAGGTTAGGTCTAGGCTACCTACAAACTATTATAAGGTTAGGTCTAGGCTACCTACAAACTATTATAAGGTTAGGTCTAGGCTACCAACAAACTATTATAAGGTTAGGTCTAGGCTACCTACAAACTATTATAAGGTTAGGTCTAGGCTACCTACAAACTATTATAAGGTTAGGTCTAGGCTACCAACAAACTACTATAAGGTTAGGTCTAGGCTACCTACAAACTATTATAAGGTTATCTAGGCTACCTACAAACTACTATAAGGTCAGTCTAGGCTACCTACAAACTATTATAAGGTTAGGTCTAGGCTACCTACAAACTATTATAAGGTTAGGTCTAGGCTACCTACAAACTATTATAAGGTTAGGTCTAGGCTACCTACAAACTATTATAAGGTTAGGTCTAGGCTACCTACAAACTATTATAAGGTTAGGTCTAGGCTACCTACAAACTATTATAAGGTTAGGTCTAGGCTACCAACAAACTACTATAAGGTTAGGTCTAGGCTACCTACAAACTATTATAAGGTTAGGTCTAGGCTACCTACAAACTATTATAAGGTTAGGTCTAGGCTACCTACAAACTATTATAAGGTTAGGTCTAGGCTACCTACAAACTATTATAAGGTTAGGTCTAGGCTACCTACAAACTATTATAAGGTTAGGTCTAGGCTACCTGCAAACTATTATAAGGTTAGGTATAGGCTACCTGCAAACTATTATAAGGTTAGGTATAGGCTACCTACAAACTATTATAAGGTTAGGTCTAGGCTACCTACAAAATATTATAAGGTTAGGTATAGGCTACCTGCAAACTATTATAAGGTTAGGTCTTGGCTACCTACAAACTATTATAAGGTTAGGTCTAGGCTACCTGCAAACTACTATAAGGTCAGTTCTAGGCTACCTACAAATTATTATAAGGTTAGGTCTAGGCTACCTACAAACTATTATAAGGTTAGGTCTAGGCTACCAACAAATTACTATAAGGTTAGGTCTAGGCTACCTACAAACTATTATAAGGTTAGGTCTAGGCTACCTACAAATTACTATAAGGTCAGGTCTAGGCTACCTACAAACTATTATAAGGTTAGGTCTAGGCTACCAACAAACTACTATAAGGTTAGGTCTAGGCTACCTACAAACTATTATAAGGTTAGGTCTAGGCTACCTACAAACTATTATAAGGTTAGGTCTAGGCTACCTACAAACTATTATAAGGTTAGGTCTAGGCTACCAACAAACTACTATAAGGTTAGGTCTAGGCTACCTACAAACTATTATAAGGTTAGGTCTAGGGTACCTACAAACTACTATAAGGTCAGTTCTAGGCTACCTACAAACTATTATAAGGTTAGGTCTAGGCTACCTACAAACTATTATAAGGTTAGGTCTAGGCTACCTACAAACTATTATAAGGTTAGGTCTAGGCTACCTGCAAACTATTATAAGGTTAGGTCTAGGCTACCTGCAAACTATTATAAGGTTAGGTATAGGCTACCTACAAACTATTATAAGGTTAGGTCTAGGCTACCTACAAACTATTATAAGGTTAGGTCTAGGCTACCTGCAAACTATTATAAGGTTAGGCTACCTACAAACTATTATAAGGTTAGGTCTAGGCTACCTGCAAACTACTATAAGGTCAGTTCTAGGCTACCTACAAATTATTATAAGGTTAGGTCTAGGCTACCTACAAACTATTATAAGGTTAGGTCTAGGCTACCAACAAACTACTATAAGGTTAGGTCTAGGCTACCTACAAACTATTATAAGGTTAGGTCTAGGCTACCTACAAACTATTATAAGGTCAGGTCTAGGCTACCTACAAACTATTATAAGGTTAGGTCTAGGCTACCAACAAACTACTATAAGGTTAGGTCTAGGCTACCAACAAACTACTATAAGGTTAGGTCTAGGCTACCTACAAACTATTATAAGGTTAGGTCTAGGCTACCTACAAACTACTATAAGGTTAGGTCTAGGCTACCAACAAACTACTATAAGGTTAGGTCTAGGCTACCTACAAACTATTATAAGGTTAGGTCTAGGGTACCTACAAACTACTATAAGGTCAGTTCTAGGCTACCTACAAACTATTATAAGGTTAGGTCTAGGCTACCTACAAACTATTATAAGGTTAGGTCTAGGCTACCTACAAACTATTATAAGGTTAGGTCTAGGCTACCTACAAACTATTATAAGGTTAGGTATAGGCTACCTGCAAACTATTATAAGGTTAGGTCTAGGCTACCTACAAACTATTATAAGGTTAGGTCTAGGCTACCTGCAAACTACTATAAGGTAGTTCTAGGCTACCTACAAACTATTATAAGGTTAGGTCTAGGCTACCTACAAACTATTATAAGGTTAGGTCTAGGCTACCTACAAACTATTATAAGGTTAGGTCTAGGCTACCTACAAACTATTATAAGGTTAGGTCTAGGCTACCTGCAAACTATTATAAGGTTAGGTCTAGGTTACCTACAAACTATTATAAGGTTAGGTCTAGGCTACCTGCAAACTATTATAAGGTTAGGTCTAGGCTACCTTCAAACTATTATAAGGTTAGGTCTAGGCTACCTACAAATTATTATAAGGTTAGGTCTAGGCTACCTACAAACTATTTTAAGGTTAGGTCTAGGCTACCTACAAACTATTATAAGGTTAGGTCTTGGCTACCAACAAACTATTATAAGGTTAGGTCTAGGCTACCAACAAACTACTATAAGGTTAGATCTAGGCTACCAACAAACTACTATAAGGTTAGGTCTAGGCTACCTACAAACTATTATAAGGTTAGGTCTAGGCTACCTACAAACTATTATAAGGTTAGGTCTAGGCTACCTACAAACTATTATAAGGTTAGGTCTAGGCTACCTACAAACTATTATAAGGTTAGGTCTAGGCTACCTACAAACTATTATAAGGTTAGGTCTAGGCTACCTACAAACTATTATAAGGTTAGGTATAGGCTACCTGCAAACTATTATAAGGTTAGGTCTAGGCTACCTGCAAACTATTATAAGGTTAGGTCTAGGCTACCTGCAAACTATTATAAGGTTAGGTCTAGGCTACCTGCAAACTATTATAAGGTTAGGTCTAGGCTACCTACAAACTATTATAAGGTTAGGTCTAGGCTACCTGCAAACTATTATAAGGTTAGGTCTAGGCTACCTACAAACTATTATAAGGTTAGGTATAGGCTACCTGCAAACTATTATAAGGTTAGGTCTAGGCTACCTACAAACTATTATAAGGTTAGGTCTAGGCTACCTGCAAACTATTATAAGGTTAGGTCTAGGCTACCTACAAATTATTATAAGGTTAGGTCTAGGCTACCTACAAACTATTATAAGGTTAGGTCTAGGCTACCTACAAACTATTATAAGGTTAGGTCTAGGCTACCAACAAACTACTATAAGGTTAGGTATAGGCTACCAACAAACTACTATAAGGTTAGGTCTAGGCTACCTACAAACTATTATAAGGTTAGGTCTAGGCTACCTACAAACTATTATAAGGTTAGGTCTAGGCTACCTACAAACTATTATAAGGTTAGGTCTAGGCTACCTACAAACTATTATAAGGTTAGGTCTAGGCTACCAACAAACTACTATAAGGTTAGGTCTAGGCTACCTACAAACTATTATAAGGTTAGGTCTAGGGTACCTACAAACTACTATAAGGTCAGTTCTAGGCTACCTACAAACTATTATAAGGTTAGGTCTAGGCTACCTACAAACTATTATAAGGTTAGGTCTAGGCTACCTGCAAACTACTATAAGGTCAGTTCTAGGCTACCTACAAATTATTATAAGGTTAGGTCTAGGCTACCTACAAACTATTATGAGGTTAGGTCTAGGCTACCTACAAACTATTATAAGGTTAGGTATAGGCTACCTGCAAACTATTATAAGGTTAGGTCTAGGCTACCTACAAACTATTATAAGGTTAGGTCTAGGCTACCAACAAACTACTATAAGGTTAGGTCTAGGCTACCAACAAACTACTATAAGGTTAGGTCTAGGCTACCTGCAAACTATTATAAGGTTAGGTCTAGGCTACCTACAAACTATTATAAGGTTAGGTCTAGGCTACCTGCAAACTATTATAAGGTTAGGTCTAGGCTACCTACAAACTATTATAAGGTTAGGTCTAGGCTACCAACAAACTACTATAAGGTTAGGTCTAGGCTACCTACAAACTATTATAAGGTTAGGTCTAGTACCTACAAACTACTATAAGGTCAGTTCTAGGCTACCTACAAACTATTATAAGGTTAGGTCTAGGCTACCTACAAACTATTATAAGGTTAGGTCTAGGCTACCTACAAACTATTATAAGGTTAGGTCTAGGCTACCTACAAACTATTATAAGGTTAGGTCTAGGCTACCTACAAACTATTATAAGGTTAGGTCTAGGCTACCTGCAAACTATTATAAGGTTAGGTCTAGGCTACCTACAAACTATTATAAGGTTAGGTCTAGGCTACCTGCAAACTACTATAAGGTCAGTTCTAGGCTACCTACAAACTATTATAAGGTTAGGTCTAGGCTACCTACAAACTATTATAAGGTTAGGTCTAGGCTACCTAGAAACTATTATAAGGTTAGGTCTAGGCTACCTGCAAACTATTATAAGGTTAGGTCTAGGCTACCTGCAAACTATTATAAGGTTAGGTCTAGGTTACCTACAAACTATTATAAGGTTAGGTCTAGGTCTAGGCTACCTGCAAACTATTATAAGGTTAGGTCTAGGCTACCTACAAACTATTATAAGGTTAGGTCTAGGCTACCTACAAATTATTATAAGGTTAGGTCTAGGCTACCTACAAACTATTTTAAGGTTAGGTCTAGGCTACCTACAAACTATTATAAGGTTAGGTCTAGGCTACCTACAAACTATTATAAGGTTAGGTCTAGGCTACCTACAAACTATTATAAGGTTATACTATAAGGTTAGGTCTAGGCTACCTACAAACTATTATAAGGTTAGGTCTAGGCTACCTACAAACTATTATAAGGTTAGGTCTAGGCTACCTACAAACTATTATAAGGTTAGGTCTAGGCTACCTACAAACTATTATAAGGTTAGGTCTAGGCTACCTACAAACTATTATAAGGTTAGGTCTAGGCTACCTACAAACTATTATAAGGTTAGGTCTAGGCTACCTACAAACTATTATAAGGTTAGGTCTAGGCTACCTACAAACTATTATAAGGTTACTAGGCTACCTGCAAACTATTATAAGGTTAGGTCTAGGCTACCTACAAACTATTATAAGGTTAGGTCTAGGCTACCAACAAACTATTATAAGGTTAGGTCTAGGCTACCAACAAACTATTATAAGGTTAGGTCTAGGCTACCTACAAACTATTATAAGGTTAGGTCTAGGTTACCTACAAACTATTATAAGGTTAGGTCTAGGCTACCTACAAACTATTATAAGGTTAGGTCTAGGCTACCTACAAACTATTATAAGGTTAGGTCTAGGCTACCTACAAACTATTATAAGGTTAGGTCTAGGCTACCTGCAAACTATTATAAGGTTAGGTATAGGCTACCTGCAAACTATTATAAGGTTAGGTATAGGCTACCTGCAAACTATTATAAGGTTAGGTCTAGGCTACCTACAAAATATTATAAGGTTAGGTCTAGGCTACCTACAAACTATTATAAGGTTAGGTCTAGGCTACCTGCAAACTATTATAAGGTTAGGTCTAGGCTACCTACAAACTATTATAAGGTTAGGTCTAGGCTACCTACAAACTATTATAAGGTTTGGTCTAGGCTACCTGCAAACTACTATAAGGTCAGGTCTAGGCTACCTACAAACTATTATAAGGTTAGGTTAGGCTACCTCTATTATAAGGTTAGGTCTAGGCTACCTACAAACTATTATAAGGTTAGGTCTAGGCTACCTACAAACTATTATAAGGTTAGGTCTAGGCTACCTACAAACTATTATAAGGTTAGGTCTAGGCTACCAACAAACTACTATAAGGTTAGGTCTAGGCTATAAGGTTAGGTCTAGGCTACCACAAACTATTATAAGGTTAGGTCTAGGCTACCTACAAACTATTATAAGGTTAGGTCTAGGCTACCTACAAACTATTATAAGGTTAGGTATAGGCTACCTACAAACTATTATAAGGTTAGGTCTAGGCTACCTACAAACTATTATAAGGTTAGGTCTAGGCTACCTACAAACTATTATAAGGTTAGGTCTAGGCTACCTACAAACTATTATAAGGTTAGGTCTAGGCTACCAACAAACTACTATAAGGTTAGGTCTAGGCTACCTACAAACTATTATAAGGTTAGGTCTAGGCTACCTACAAACTATTATAAGGTTAGGTCTAGGCTACCTACAAACTATTATAAGGTTAGGTCTAGGCTACCAACAAACTACTATAAGGTTAGGTCTAGGCTACCAACAAACTACTATAAGGTTAGGTCTAGGCTACCTACAAACTATTATAAGGTTAGGTCTAGGCTACCTACAAACTATTATAAGGTTAGGTCTAGGCTACCTACAAACTATTATAAGGTTAGGTCTAGGCTACCTACAAACTATTATAAGGTTAGGTCTAGGCTACCTACAAACTATTATAAGGTTAGGTCTAGGCTACCTACAAACTATTATAAGGTTAGGTCTAGGCTACCTACAAACTATTATAAGGTTAGGTCTAGGCTACCTACAAACTATTATAAGGTTAGGCTATAAGGTTAGGTCTAGGCTACCTGCAAACTATTATAAGGTTAGGTCTAGGCTACCTGCAAACTATTATAAGGTTAGGTCTAGGCTACCTACAAACTATTATAAGGTTAGGCTACCTACAAACTATTATAAGGTTAGGTCTAGGCTACCTACAAACTATTATAAGGTTAGGTCTAGGCTACCTACAAACTATTATAAGGTTAGGTCTAGGCTACCTACAAACTATTATAAGGTTAGGTCTAGGCTACCTACAAACTATTATAAGGTTAGGTCTAGGCTACCTACAAACTATTATAAGGTTAGGTCTAGGCTACCTACAAACTATTATAAGGTTAGGTCTAGGCTACCTACAAACTATTATAAGGTTAGGTCTAGGCTACCTACAAACTATTATAAGGTTAGGTCTAGGCTACCTACAAACTATTATAAGGTTAGGTCTAGGCTACCTGCAAACTATTATAAGGTTAGGTCTAGGCTACCTACAAACTATTATAAGGTTAGGTCTAGGCTACCTGCAAACTATTATAAGGTTAGGTCTAGGCTACCTGCAAACTATTATAAGGTTAGGTCTAGGCTACCTACAAACTATTATAAGGTTAGGTCTAGGCTACCTGCAAGGCTATTATAAGGTTAGGTCTAGGCTACCTACAAACTATTATAAGGTTAGGTCTAGGCTACCAACAAACTATTATAAGGTTAGGTCTAGGCTACCTACAAACTATTATAAGGTTAGGTCTAGGCTACCTACAAACTATTATAAGGTTAGGTCTAGGCTACCTACAAACTATTATAAGGTTAGGTCTAGGCTACCTACAAACTATTATAAGGTTAGGTCTAGGCTACCTACAAACTATTATAAGGTTAGGTATAGGCTACCTACAAACTATTATAAGGTTAGGTCTAGGCTACCTACAAAATATTATAAGGTTAGGTATAGGCTACCTGCAAACTATTATAAGGTTAGGTCTAGGCTACCTGCAAACTATTATAAGGTTAGGTCTAGGTTACCTACAAACTATTATAAGGTTAGGTCTAGGCTACCTGCAAACTATTATAAGGTTAGGTCTAGGCTACCTACAAACTATTATAAGGTTAGGTCTAGGCTACCTACAAACTATTATAAGGTTAGGTATAGGCTACCTGCAAACTATTATAAGGTTAGGTCTAGGCTACCTACAAACTATTATAAGGTTAGGTCTAGGTTACCTACAAACTATTATAAGGTTAGGTCTAGGCTACCAACAAACTACTATAAGGTTAGGTCTAGGCTACCTACAAACTACTATAAGGTTAGGTCTAGGCTACCTACAAACTATTATAAGGTTAGGTCTAGGCTACCTACAAACTATTATAAGGTTAGGTCTAGGCTACCTACAAACTATTATAAGGTTAGGTCTAGGCTACCAACAAACTACTATAAGGTTAGGTCTAGGCTACCTACAAACTATTATAAGGTTAGGTCTAGGCTACCTACAAACTACTATAAGGTCAGTTCTAGGCTACCTACAAACTATTATAAGGTTAGGTCTAGGCTACCTACAAACTATTATAAGGTTAGGTCTAGGCTACCTACAAACTATTATAAGGTTAGGTCTAGGCTACCTGCAAACTATTATAAGGTTAGGTCTAGGCTACCTACAAACTATTATAAGGTTAGGTCTAGGCTACCTACAAACTATTATAAGGTTAGGTCTAGGCTACCTACAAACTATTATAAGGTTAGGTCTAGGCTACCTACAAACTATTATAAGGTTAGGTCTAGGCTACCTACAAACTATTATAAGGTTAGGTCTAGGCTACCTACAAACTATTATAAGGTTAGGTCTAGGCTACCTACAAACTACTATAAGGTTAGGTCTAGGCTACCTACAAACTATTATAAGGTTAGGTCTAGGCTACCTACAAACTATTATAAGGTTAGGTCTCGGCTACCTACAAACTATTATAAGGTTAGGTCTAGGCTACCTGCAAACTATTATAAGGTTAGGTCTAGGTTACCTACAAACTATTATAAGGTTAGGTCTAGGCTACCTGCAAACTATTATAAGGTTAGGTCTAGGCTACCTACAAACTATTATAAGGTTAGGTCTAGGCTACCTACAAACTATTATAAGGTTAGGTCTAGGCTACCTACAAATTATTATAAGGTTTGGTCTAGGCTACCTGCAAACTACTATAAGGTCAGGTCTAGGCTACCTACAAACTATTATAAGGTTAGGTCTAGGTTACCTACAAACTATTATAAGGTTAGGTCTAGGCTACCTACAAACTATTATAAGGTTAGTTCTAGGCTACCTACAAATTATTATAAGGTTAGGTCTAGGCTACCTACAAACTATTATAAGGTTAGGTCTAGGCTACCTACAAACTATTATAAGGTTAGGTCTAGGCTACCAACAAACTATTATAAGGTTAGGTCTAGGCTACCTACAAACTATTATAAGGTTAGGTCTAGGTACCTACAAACTACTATAAGGTCAGTTCTAGGCTACCTACAAACTATTATAAGGTTAGGTCTAGGCTACCTACAAACTATTATAAGGTTAGGTCTAGGCTACCTACAAACTATTATAAGGTTAGGTCTAGGCTACCTGCAAACTATTATAAGGTTAGGTATAGGCTACCTGCAAACTATTATAAGGTTAGGTCTAGGCTACCTACAAACTATTATAAGGTTAGGTCTAGGCTACCTACAAACTATTATAAGGTTAGGGTAAGGTTAGGTCTAGGCTACCTGCAAACTATTATAAGGTTAGGTCTAGGCTACCTACAAACTATTATAAGGTTAGGTCTAGGCTACCTACAAACTATTATAAGGTTAGGTCTAGGCTACCTACAAACTATTATAAGGTTAGGTCTAGGCTACCTACAAACTATTATAAGGTTAGGTCTAGGCTACCTACAAACTATTATAAGGTTAGGTCTAGGCTACCTACAAACTATTATAAGGTTAGGTCTAGGCTACCTACAAACTATTATAAGGTTAGGTCTAGGCTACCTACAAACTATTATAAGGTTAGGTCTAGGCTACCTACAAACTATTATAAGGTTAGGTCTAGGCTACCTACAAATTATTATAAGGTTTGGTCTAGGCTACCTGCAAACTACTATAAGGTCAGGTCTAGGCTACCTACAAACTATTATAAGGTTAGGTCTAGGTTACCTACAAACTATTATAAGGTTAGGTCTAGGCTACCAACAAACTACTATAAGGTTAGGTCTAGGCTACCTACAAACTATTATAAGGTTAGGTCTAGGCTACCTACAAACTATTATAAGGTTAGGTCTAGGCTACCTACAAACTATTATAAGGTTAGGTCTAGGCTACCAACAAACTATTATAAGGTTAGGTCTAGGCTACCTACAAACTATTATAAGGTTAGGTCTAGGGTACCTACAAACTACTATAAGGTCAGTTCTAGGCTACCTACAAACTATTATAAGGTTAGGTCTAGGCTACCTACAAACTATTATAAGGTTAGGTCTAGGCTACCTACAAACTATTATAAGGTTAGGTCTAGGCTACCTACAAACTATTATAAGGTTAGGTCTAGGCTACCTGCAAACTATTATAAGGTTAGGTATAGGCTACCTGCAAACTATTATAAGGTTAGGTATAGGCTACCTACAAACTATTATAAGGTTAGGTCTAGGCTACCTACAAACTATTATAAGGTTAGGTCTAGGCTACCTACAAACTATTATAAGGTTAGGTCTAGGCTACCTACAAACTATTATAAGGTTAGGTCTAGGCTACCTGCAAACTACTATAAGGTCAGTTCTAGGCTACCTACAAACTATTATAAGGTTAGGTCTAGGCTACCTACAAACTATTATAAGGTTAGGTCTAGGCTACCTACAAACTATTATAAGGTTAGGTCTCGGCTACCTACAAACTATTATAAGGTTAGGTCTAGTCTACCTGCAAACTATTATAAGGTTAGGTCTAGGTTACCTACAAACTATTATAAGGTTAGGTCTAGGCTACCTGCAAACTATTATAAGGTTAGGTCTAGGCTACCTACAAATTATTATAAGGTTAGGTCTAGGCTACCTACAAACTATTTTAAGGTTAGGTCTAGGCTACCTACAAACTATTATAAGGTTAGGTCTAGGCTACCAACAAACTACTATAAGGTTAGGTCTAGGCTACCAACAAACTACTATAAGGTTAGGTCTAGGCTACCTACAAACTATTTTAAGGTTAGGTCTAGGCTACCAACAAACTACTATAAGGTTAGGTCTAGGCTACCAACAAACTACTATAAGGTTAGGTCTAGGCTACCTACAAACTATTATAAGGTTAGGTCTAGGCTACCTACAAACTACTATAAGGTCAGTTCTAGGCTACCTACAAACTATTATAAGGTTAGGTCTAGGCTACCTACAAACTATTATAAGGTTAGGTCTAGGCTACCTACAAACTATTATAAGGTTAGGTCTAGGCTACCTACAAACTATTATAAGGTTAGGTCTAGGCTACCTACAAACTATTATAAGGTTAGGTTAGACCTAACCTAGGCTAAACTATAAGGTTTTGTAGGCCTAGATACTTTATAAGGTTAGGTCTAGGACCTACAAACTTATAAGGTTAATCTAGTATAAGGTTAGGTAGACAAACTATTATAGGCTACTAGGTCTAGCCTACAAACTATTATAAGGTTAGGTCTAGGCTACCTACAAACTATTATAAGGTTAGGTCTAGGCTACCTACAAACTATTATAAGGTTAGGTCTAGGCTACCTACAAACTATTTATAAGGTTAGGTCTAGGCTACCTACAAACTATTATAAGGTTAGGTCTAGGCTACCAACAAACTACTATAAGGTTAGGTCTAGGCTACCAACAAACTACTATAAGGTTAGGTCTAGGCTACCTACAAACTATTATAAGGTTAGGTCTAGGTACCTACAAACTACTATAAGGTCAGTTCTAGGCTACCTACAAACTATTATAAGGTTAGGTCTAGGCTACCTACAAACTATTATAAGGTTAGGTCTAGGCTACCTCCAAACTATTATAAGGTTAGGTCTAGGCTACCTACAAACTATTATAAGGTTAGGTATAGGCTACCTGCAAACTATTATAAGGTTAGGTCTAGGCTACCTACAAACTATTATAAGGTTAGGTCTAGGCTACCTGCAAACTACTATAAGGTCAGTTCTAGGCTACCTACAAACTATTATAAGGTTAGGTCTAGGCTACCTACAAACTATTATAAGGTTAGGTCTAGGCTACCTACAAACTATTATAAGGTTAGGTCTCGGCTACCTACAAACTATTATAAGGTTAGGTCTAGGCTACCTGCAAACTATTATAAGGTTAGGTCTAGGTTACCTACAAACTATTATAAGGTTAGGTCTAGGCTACCTGCAAACTATTATAAGGTTAGGTCTAGGCTACCTACAAACTATTATAAGGTTAGGTCTAGGCTACCTACAAATTATTATAAGGTTAGGTCTAGGCTACCTACAAACTATTTTAAGGTTAGGTCTAGGCTACCTACAAACTATTATAAGGTTAGGTCTAGGCTACCAACAAACTACTATAAGGTTAGGTCTAGGCTACCAACAAACTACTATAAGGTTAGGTCTAGGCTACCTACAAACTATTATAAGGTTAGGTCTAGGCTACCTACAAACTATTATAAGGTTAGGTCTAGGCTACCTACAAACTATTATAAGGTTAGGTCTAGGCTACCTACAAACTATTATAAGGTTAGGTCTAGGCTACCTACAAACTATTATAAGGTTAGGTATAGGCTACCTGCAAACTATTATAAGGTTAGGTCTAGGCTACCTACAAACTATTATAAGGTTAGGTCTAGGCTACCTGCAAACTATTATAAGGTTAGGTCTAGGCTACCTGCAAACTATTATAAGGTTAGGTCTAGGTTACCTACAAACTATTATAAGGTTAGGTCTAGGCTACCTGCAAACTATTATAAGGTTAGGTCTAGGCTACCTACAAACTATTATAAGGTTAGGTCTAGGCTACCTACAAATTATTATAAGGTTTGGTCTAGGCTACCTGCAAACTACTATAAGGTCAGGTCTAGGCTACCTACAAACTATTATAAGGTTAGGTCTAGGTTACCTACAAACTATTATAAGGTTAGGTCTAGGCTACCTACAAACTATTATAAGGTTAGGTCTAGGCTACCTACAAACTATTATAAGGTTAGGTCTAGGCTACCTACAAACTATTATAAGGTTAGGTCTAGGCTACCTACAAACTATTATAAGGTTAGGTCTAGGCTACCTACAAACTATTATAAGTTTAGGTCTAGGCTACCTACAAACTATTATAAGGTTAGGTCTAGGCTACCTACAAACTATTATAAGGTTAGGTCTAGGCTACCTACAAACTATTATAAGGTTAGGTCTAGGCTACCTACAAACTATTATAAGGTTAGGTCTAGGCTACCTACAAACTATTATAAGGTTAGGTCTAGGCTACCTACAAACTATTATAAGGTTAGGTCTAGGCTACCTACAAACTATTATAAGGTTAGGTCTAGGCTACCTGCAAACTATTATAAGGTTAGGTCTAGGCTACCTACAAACTATTATAAGGTTAGGTCTAGGCTAGGTCTAGGCTACCTACAAACTATTATAAGGTTAGGTCTAGGCTACCTACAAACTATTATAAGGTTAGGTCTAGGCTACCTACAAACTATTATAAGGTTAGGTCTAGGCTACCTACAAACTATTATAAGGTTAGGTCTAGGCTACCTGCAAACTATTATAAGGTTAGGTCTAGGCTACCTACAAACTATTATAAGGTTAGGTCTAGGCTACCTACAAACTATTATAAGGTTAGGTCTAGGCTACCTACAAACTATTATAAGGTTAGGTCTAGGCTACCTACAAACTATTATAAGGTTAGGTCTAGGCTACCTACAAACTATTATAAGGTTAGGTCTAGGCTACCTACAAACTATTATAAGGTTAGGTCTAGGCTACCTACAAACTATTATAAGGTTAGGTCTAGGCTACCTACAAACTATTATAAGGTTAGGTCTAGGCTACCAACAAACTACTATAAGGTTAGGTCTAGGCTACCAACAAACTACTATAAGGTTAGGTCTAGGCTACCTACAAACTATTATAAGGTTAGGTCTAGGCTACCAACAAACTACTATAAGGTTAGGTCTAGGCTAAGGTATAAGGTTAGGTCTAGGCTACCTACAAACTATTATAAGGTTAGGTCTAGGCTACCTACAAACTATTATAAGGTTAGGTCTAGGCTACCTACAAACTATTATAAGGTTAAACTACAAACTATTATAAGGTTAGGTCTAGGCTACCTACAAACTATTATAAGGTTAGGTCTAGGCTACCTACAAACTATTATAAGGTTAGGTTAGGTCTAGGCTACCTACAAACTATTATAAGGTTTAGGTACCTACAAACTATTATAAGGTTAGGTCTACCTACAAACTATTATAAGTAGGTCTAGGACCCAAACTATTATAAGGTTAGGTCTAGGCTACCTACAAACTATTATAAGGTTAGGTCTAGGCTACCTACAAACTATTATAAGGTCTAGGCTACCTACAAACTATTATAAGGTTAGGTCTAGGCTACCTACAAACTATTATAAGGTTAGGTCTAGGCTACCTACAAACTACTATAAGGTTAGGTCTAGGCTACCTACAAACTATTATAAGGTTAGGTCTAGGCTACCTACAAACTATTATAAGGTTAGGTCTAGGCTACCTACAAACTATTATAAGGTTAGGTCTAGGCTACCAACAAACTACTATAAGGTCAGTTCTAGGCTACCTACAAACTATTATAAGGTTAGGTCTAGGCTACCTACAAACTATTATAAGGTTAGGTCTAGGCTACCTCCAAACTATTATAAGGTTAGGTCTAGGCTACCTACAAACTATTATAAGGTTAGGTATAGGCTACCTGCAAACTATTATAAGGTTAGGTCTAGGCTACCTACAAACTATTATAAGGTTAGGTCTAGGCTACCTGCAAACTACTATAAGGTCAGTTCTAGGCTACCTACAAACTATTATAAGGTTAGGTCTAGGCTACCTACAAACTATTATAAGGTTAGGTCTAGGCTACCTACAAACTATTATAAGGTTAGGTCTCTAGGCTACCTACAAACTATTATAAGGTTAGGTCTAGGCTACCTGCAAACTATTATAAGGTTAGGTCTAGGTTACCTACAAACTATTATAAGGTTAGGTCTAGGCTACCTGCAAACTATTATAAGGTTAGGTCTAGGCTACCTACAAACTATTATAAGGTTAGGTCTAGGCTACCTACAAACTATTATAAGGTTAGGTCTAGGCTACCTACAAACTATTATAAGGTTAGGTCTAGGCTACCTACAAACTATTATAAGGTTAGGTCTAGGCTACCAACAAACTACTATAAGGTTAGGTCTAGGCTACCAACAAACTACTATAAGGTTAGGTCTAGGCTACCTACAAACTATTATAAGGTTAGGTCTAGGCTACCTACAAACTATTATAAGGTTAGGTCTAGGCTACCTACAAACTATTATAAGGTTAGGTCTAGGCTACCTACAAACTATTATAAGGTTAGGTCTAGGCTACCTACAAACTATTATAAGGTTAGGTCTAGGCTACCCAAACTATTATAAGGTTAGGTCTATAGGCTACCTACAAACTATTATAAGGTTAGGTCTAGGCTACCTACAAACTATTATAAGGTTAGGTCTAGGCTACCTACAAACTATTATAAGGTTAGGTCTAGGCTACCTACAAACTATTATAAGGTTAGGTCTAGGCTACCTACAAACTATTATAAGGTTAGGTCTAGGCTACCTGCAAACTATTATAAGGTTAGGTCTAGGCTACCTACAAACTATTATAAGGTTAGGTCTAGGCTACCTACAAACTATTATAAGGTTAGGTCTAGGCTACCTGCAAACTATTATAAGGTCAGGTCTAGGCTACCTACAAACTATTATAAGGTTAGGTCTAGGTTACTACAAACTATTATAAGGTTAGGTCTAGGCTACCAACAAACTACTATAAGGTTAGGTCTAGGCTACCAACAAACTACTATAAGGTTAGGTCTAGGCTACCTACAAACTATTATAAGGTTAGGTCTAGGCTACCTACAAACTATTATAAGGTTAGGTCTAGGCTACCTACAAACTATTATAAGGTTAGGTCTAGGCTACCTACAAACTATTATAAGGTTAGGTCTAGGCTACCAACAAACTACTATAAGGTTAGGTCTAGGCTACCTACAAACTATTATAAGGTTAGGTCTAGGCTACCTACAAACTATTATAAGGTTAGGTCTAGGCTACCTACAAACTATTATAAGGTTAGGTCTAGGCTACCTACAAACTATTATAAGGTTAGGTCTAGGCTACCTACAAACTATTATAAGGTTAGGTCTAGGCTACCTACAAACTATTATAAGGTTAGGTCTAGGCTACCTACAAACTATTATAAGGTTAGGTCTAGGCTACCAAACTACTATAAGGTCAGGTCTAGGCTACCTACAAACTATTATAAGGTTAGGTCTAGGCTACCTACAAACTATTATAAGGTTAGGTCTAGGCTACCTACAAACTATTATAAGGTTAGGTCTAGGCTACCTACAAACTATTATAAGGTTAGGTCTAGGCTACCTGCAAACTATTATAAGGTTAGGTCTAGGCTACCTACAAACTATTATAAGGTTAGGTCTAGGCTACCTACAAACTATTATAAGGTTAGGTCTAGGCTACCTACAAACTATTATAAGGTTAGGTCTAGGGCAAACTATTATAAGGTTAGGTCTAGGCTACCTCAAACTATTATAAGGTTAGGTCTAGGCTACCTACAAACTATTATAAGGTTAGGTCTAGGCTACCTACAAACTATTATAAGGTTAGGTCTAGGCTACCTACAAACTATTATAAGGTTAGGTCTAGGCTACCTACAAACTATTATAAGGTTAGGTCTAGGCTACCTACAAACTATTATAAGGTTAGGTCTAGGCTACCAACAAACTACTATAAGGTTAGGTCTAGGCTACCTACAAACTATTATAAGGTTAGGTCTAGGCTACCTACAAACTATTATAAGGTTAGGTCTAGGCTACCTACAAACTATTATAAGGTTAGGTCTAGGCTACCTGCAAACTATTATAAGGTTAGGTCTAGGCTACCTACAAACTATTATAAGGTTAGGTCTAGGCTACCTACAAACTATTATAAGGTTAGGTCTAGCCTACCAACAAACTACTATAAGGTTAGGTCTAGGCTACCTACAAACTATTATAAGGTTAGGTCTAGGCTACCTAAAAATTACTATAAGGTCAGGTCTAGGCTACCTACAAACTATTATAAGGTTAGGTATAGGCTACCTGCAAACTATTATAAGGTTAGGTATAGGCTACCTACAAACTATTATAAGGTTAGGTCTAGGCTACCTACAAACTATTATAAGGTTAGGTATAGGCTACCTGCAAACTATTATAAGGTTAGGTCTAGGCTACCTGCAAACTATTATAAGGTTAGGTCTAGGCTACCTGCAAACTACTATAAGGTCAGTTCTAGGCTACCTACAAACTATTATAAGGTTAGGTCTAGGCTACCTACAAACTATTATAAGGTTAGGTCTAGGCTACCTACAAACTATTATAAGGTTAGGTCTAGGCTACCTACAAACTATTATAAGGTTAGGTCTAGGCTACCTGCAAACTATTATAAGGTTAGGTCTAGGTTACCTACAAACTATTATAAGGTTAGGTCTAGGCTACCTGCAAACTATTATAAGGTTAGGTCTAGGCTACCTACAAACTATTATAAGGTTAGGTCTAGGCTACCTACAAACTATTATAAGGTTAGGTCTAGGCTACCTACAAACTATTTTAAGGTTAGGTCTAGGCTACCTACAAACTATTATAAGGTTAGGTCTAGGCTACCTACAAACTATTATAAGGTTAGGTCTAGGCTACCTACAAACTATTATAAGGTTAGGTCTAGGCTACCAACAAACTACTATAAGGTTAGGTCTAGGCTACCTACAAACTATTATAAGGTTAGGTCTAGGCTACCTACAAACTATTATAAGGTTAGGTCTAGGCTACCTACAAACTATTATAAGGTTAGGTCTAGGCTACCAACAAACTACTATAAGGTTAGGTCTAGGCTACCAACAAACTACTATAAGGTTAGGTCTAGGCTACCTACAAACTATTATAAGGTTAGGTCTAGGCTACCTACAAACTATTATAAGGTTAGGTCTAGGCTACCTGCAAACTATTATAAGGTTAGGTCTAGGCTACCTACAAACTATTATAAGGTTAGGTCTAGGCTACCTACAAACTATTATAAGGTTAGGTCTAGGCTACCTACAAACTATTATAAGGTTAGGTCTAGGCTACCTACAAACTATTATAAGGTTAGGTCTAGGCTACCAACAAACTACTATAAGGTTAGGTCTAGGCTACCAACAAACTACTATAAGGTTAGGTCTAGGCTACCTACAAACTATTATAAGGTTAGGTCTAGGCTACCAACAAACTACTATAAGGTTAGGTCTAGGCTACCTGCAAACTATTATAAGGTTAGGTCTAGGCTACCTACAAACTATTATAAGGTTAGGTCTAGGCTACCTACAAACTATTATAAAGGTCTAGGCTACCTACAAACTATTATAAGGTTAGGTCTAGGCTACCTACAAACTATTATAAGGTTAGGTCTAGGCTACCTACAAACTATTATAAGGTTAGGTCTAGGCTACCTACAAACTATTATAAGGTCAGGTCTAGGCTACCTACAAACTATTATAAGGTTAGGTCTAGGCTACCTACAAACTATTATAAGGTTAGGTCTAGGCTACCTACAAACTATTATAAGGTTAGGTCTAGGCTACCTACAAACTATTATAAGGTTAGGTCTAGGCTACCTGCAAACTATTATAAGGTTAGGTCTAGGCTACCTACAAACTATTATAAGGTTAGGTCTAGGCTACCTACAAACTATTAAACTAGGTCTATATTAGGTTAGGTCTAGGCTACCTACAAACTATTATAAGGTTAGGTCTAGGCTACCTACAAACTATTATAAGGTTACAAACTATTATAAGGTTAGGTCTAGGCTACCTACAAACTATTATAAGGTTAGGTCTAGGCTACCTACAAACTATTATAAGGTTAGGTCTAGGCTACCTACAAACTATTATAAGGTTAGGTCTAGGCTACCTACAAACTATTATAAGGTTAGGTCTAGGCTACCTACAAACTATTATAAGGTTAGGTCTAGGCTACCAACAAACTATTATAAGGTTAGGTCTAGGCTACCTACAAACTATTATAAGGTTAGGTCTAGGCTAGGTCTAGGCTACCTACAAACTATTATAAGGTTAGGTCTAGGCTACCTACAAACTATTATAAGGTTAGGTCTAGGCTACCTACAAACTATTATAAGGTTAGGTCTAGGCTACCTACAAACTATTATAAGGTTAGGTCTAGGCTACCTACAAACTATTATAAGGTTAGGTCTAGGCTACCTACAAACTATTATAAGGTTAGGTCTAGGCTACCAACAAACTACTATAAGGTCAGGTCTAGGCTACCTACAAACTATTATAAGGTTAGGTCTAGGCTACCTACAAACTATTATAAGGTTAGGTCTAGGCTACCTCCAAACTATTATAAGGTTAGGTCTAGGCTACCTACAAACTATTATAAGGTTAGGTATAGGCTACCTGCAAACTATTATAAGGTTAGGTCTAGGCTACCTACAAACTATTATAAGGTTAGGTCTAGGCTACCTGCAAACTATTATAAGGTCAGTTCTAGGCTACCTACAAACTATTATAAGGTTAGGTCTAGGCTACCTACAAACTATTATGAGGTTAGGTCTAGGCTACCTACAAACTATTATAAGGTTAGGTCTAGGCTACCTACAAACTATTATAAGGTTAGGTCTAGGCTACCTGCAACTATTATATAAGGTTAGGTCTAGGTTACCTACAAACTATTATAAGGTTAGGTCTAGGCTACCTGCAAACTATTATAAGGTTAGGTCTAGGCTACCTTCAAACTATTATAAGGTTAGGTCTAGGCTACCTACAAATTATTATAAGGTTAGGTCTAGGCTACCTACAAACTATTTTAAGGTTAGGTCTAGGCTACCTACAAACTATTATAAGGTTAGGTCTAGGCTACCTACAAACTATTATAAGGTTAGGTCTAGGCTACCTACAAACTATTATAAGGTTAGGTCTAGGCTACCAACAAACTACTATAAGGTTAGGTCTAGGCTACCTACAAACTATTATAAGGTTAGGTCTAGGCTACCTACAAACTATTATAAGGTTAGGTCTAGGCTACCAACAAACTACTATAAGGTTAGGTCTAGGCTACCAACAAACTATTATAAGGTTAGGTCTAGGCTACCAACAAACTATTATAAGGTTAGGTCTAGGCTACCTACAAACTATAAGGTTAGGTCTAGGTTACCTACAAACTATTATAAGGTTAGGTCTAGGCTACCTGCAAACTATTATAAGGTTAGGTCTAGGCTACCTACAAACTATTATAAGGTTAGGTCTAGGCTACCTACAAATTATTATAAGGTTAGGTCTAGGCTACCTACAAACTATTTTAAGGTTAGGTCTAGGCTACCTACAAACTATTATAAGGTTAGGTCTAGGCTACCAACAAACTACTATAAGGTTAGGTCTAGGCTACCAACAAACTACTATAAGGTTAGGTCTAGGTACAAACTATTATAAGGTTAGGTCTAGGCTACCTACAAACTATTATAAGGTTAGGTCTAGGCTACCTACAAACTATTATAAGGTTAGGTCTAGGCTACCTACAAACTATTATAAGGTTAGGTCTAGGCTACCTACAAACTATTATAAGGTTAGGTATAGGCTACCTGCAAACTATTATAAGGTTAGGTCTAGGCTACCTACAAACTATTATAAGGTTAGGTCTAGGCTACCTGCAAACTATTATAAGGTTAGGTCTAGGCTACCTGCAAACTATTATAAGGTTAGGTCTAGGTTACCTACAAACTATTATAAGGTTAGGTCTAGGCTACCTGCAAACTATTATAAGGTTAGGTCTAGGCTACCTACAAACTATTATAAGGTTAGGTCTAGGCTACCTACAAATTATTATAAGGTTTGGTCTAGGCTACCTGCAAACTACTATAAGGTCAGGTCTAGGCTACCTACAAACTATTATAAGGTTAGGTCTAGGTTACCTACAAACTATTATAAGGTTAGGTCTAGGCTACCAACAAACTACTATAAGGTTAGGTCTAGGCTACCTACAAACTATTATAAGGTTAGGTCTAGGCTACCTACAAACTATTATAAGGTTAGGTCTAGGCTACCTACAAACTATTATAAGGTTAGGTCTAGGCTACCTACAAACTATTATAAGGTTAGGTCTAGGCTACCTACAAACTATTATAAGGTTAGGTCTAGGCTACCAACAAACTACTATAAGGTTAGGTCTAGGCTACCTACAAACTATTATAAGGTTAGGTCTAGGGTACCTACAAACTACTATAAGGTCAGTTCTAGGCTACCTACAAACTATTATAAGGTTAGGTCTAGGCTACCTACAAACTATTATAAGGTTAGGTCTAGGCTACCTCCAAACTATTATAAGGTTAGGTCTAGGCTACCTACAAACTATTATAAGGTTAGGTATAGGCTACCTGCAAACTATTATAAGGTTAGGTCTAGGCTACCTACAAACTATTATAAGGTTAGGTCTAGGCTACCTGCAAACTACTATAAGGTCAGTTCTAGGCTACCTACAAACTATTATAAGGTTAGGTCTAGGCTACCTACAAACTATTATAAGGTTAGGTCTAGGCTACCTACAAACTATTATAAGGTTAGGTCTAGGCTACCTACAAACTATTATAAGGTTAGGTCTAGGCTACCTGCAAACTATTATAAGGTTAGGTCTAGGTTACCTACAAACTATTATAAGGTTAGGTCTAGGCTACCTGCAAACTATTATAAGGTTAGGTCTAGGCTACCTTCAAACTATTATAAGGTTAGGTCTAGGCTACCTGCAAACTATTATAAGGTTAGGTCTAGGCTACCTTCAAACTATTATAAGGTTAGGTCTAGGCTACCTACAAATTATTATAAGGTTAGGTCTAGGCTACCTACAAACTATTTTAAGGTTAGGTCTAGGCTACCTACAAACTATTATAAGGTTAGGTCTAGGCTACCTACAAACTATTATAAGGTTAGGTCTAGGCTACCTACAAACTATTATAAGGTTAGGTCTAGGCTACCAACAAACTATTATAAGGTTAGGTCTAGGCTACCTACAAACTATTATAAGGTTAGGTCTAGGCTACCTACAAACTATTATAAGGTTAGGTCTAGGCTACCAACAAACTACTATAAGGTTAGGTCTAGGCTACCAACAAACTACTATAAGGTTAGGTCTAGGCTACCAACAAACTACTATAAGGTTAGGTCTAGGCTACCTACAAACTATTATAAGGTTAGGTCTAGGCTACCTACAAACTATTATAAGGTTAGGTCTAGGCTACCTACAAACTATTATAAGGTTAGGTCTAGGCTACCTACAAACTATTATAAGGTTAGGTCTAGGCTACCTACAAACAAGGTATAGGCTACCTGCAAACTATTATAAGGTTAGGTCTAGGCTACCTACAAACTATTATAAGGTTAGGTCTAGGCTACCTACAAACTATTATAAGGTTAGGTCTAGGCTACCTACAAACTATTATAAGGTTAGGTCTAGGCTACCTACAAACTATTATAAGGTTAGGTCTAGGCTACCTGCAAACTATTATAAGGTTAGGTCTAGGCTACCTACAAACTATTATAAGGTTAGGTCTAGGCTACCTACAAATTATTATAAGGTTTGGTCTAGGCTACCTGCAAACTACTATAAGGTCAGGTCTAGGCTACCTACAAACTATTATAAGGTTAGGTCTAGGTTACCTACAAACTATTATAAGGTTAGGTCTAGGCTACCAACAAACTACTATAAGGTTAGGTCTAGGCTACCTACAAACTACTATAAGGTTAGGTCTAGGCTACCTACAAACTATTATAAGGTTAGGTCTAGGCTACCTACAAACTATTATAAGGTTAGGTCTAGGCTACCTACAAACTATTATAAGGTTAGGTCTAGGCTACCTACAAACTATTATAAGGTTAGGTCTAGGCTACCAACAAACTACTATAAGGTTAGGTCTAGGCTACCTACAAACTATTATAAGGTTAGGTCTAGGGTACCTACAAACTACTATAAGGTCAGTTCTAGGCTACCTACAAACTATTATAAGGTTAGGTCTAGGCTACCTACAAACTATTATAAGGTTAGGTCTAGGCTACCTCCAAACTATTATAAGGTTAGGTCTAGGCTACCTACAAACTATTATAAGGTTAGGTATAGGCTACCTGCAAACTATTATAAGGTTAGGTCTAGGCTACCTACAAACTATTATAAGGTTAGGTCTAGGCTACCTGCAAACTACTATAAGGTCAGTTCTAGGCTACCTACAAACTATTATAAGGTTAGGTCTAGGCTACCTACAAACTATTATAAGGTTAGGTCTAGGCTACCTACAAATTATTATAACGTTTGGTCTAGGCTACCTGCAAACTACTATAAGGTCAGTTCTAGGCTACCTACAAACTATTATAAGGTTAGGTCTAGGCTACCTACAAACTATTATAAGGTTAGGTCTAGGCTACCTGCAAACTATTATAAGGTTAGGTATAGGCTACCTGCAAACTATTATAAGGTTAGGTATAGGCTACCTACAAACTATTATAAGGTTAGGTCTAGGCTACCTACAAACTATTATAAGGTTAGGTATAGGCTACCTGCAAACTATTATAAGGTTAGGTCTAGGCTACCTACAAACTATTATAAGGTTAGGTCTAGGCTACCTGCAAACTACTATAAGGTCAGTTCTAGGCTACCTACAAACTATTATAAGGTTAGGTCTAGGCTACCTACAAACTATTATAAGGTTAGGTCTAGGCTACCTACAAACTATTACAAGGTTAGGTCTCGGCTACCTACAAACTATTATAAGGTTAGGTCTAGGCTACCTGCAAGCTATTATAAGGTTAGGTCTAGGCTACCTGCAAACTATTATAAGGTTAGGTATAGGCTACCTGCAAACTATTATAAGGTTAGGTCTAGGCTACCTACAAACTATTATAAGGTTAGGTCTAGGTTACCTACAAACTATTATAAGGTTAGGTCTAGGCTACCTACAAACTATTATAAGGTTAGGTCTAGGCTACCTACAAACTATTATAAGGTTAGGTCTAGGCTACCTACAAACTATTATAAGGGTAGGTCGACGTCAGACATTCCATAGTCAGAGTAGGTTTGAGCTATGATCACTTATCATGCTG